>NC_142103.1:69278019-69578269 GCF_054644295.1 Miniopterus natalensis
AGGGTTCCTTTTTCTCTAAAACCTCTCCAACCCTTGTTATTACATGTCTTGTTGATAGTAGCCATTCTAAAAAGTGTGAGGTGGTACAATGGAGAAAAGAAAGCCTCTTTAATAAATGGGGCTGGGTAATTTGGAAAGCCACATGCAAAAGAATGAAACTAGACTACTTTTTGTCCTCATATACAAAAATAAACTCAGAATGGATCAAAGACCAAAATATAAGACCTGAAACAATAAATTACATAGAAGATAATATAGGTACTCAACTTCTGGACTTTGGTCTTAGAGAGAATTTTATGAATTTGACCCCAAAGGGAAGGGAAATAAAGGCAAAAATAAATGAATGGGCCTGTATCAAACTAAAAAGCTTTTGCACAGCAAAAGAAACCCCCAACCAAACAAAAAGGCCACCAAACAAATGGGAGAAGATATTTGCATACAACAGCTCTAACAAGGGGTTAATATTCAAAATATATGAAGAACTCATCCAACTTAACACCAAAAAAAAAAAAAAAAATCCAATTACAAAATTTGCAGAGGACCTGAACAGACATTTCTCACAAGAAGACATACAAATGGCCAACAGATATATGAAAAGGTGCTCTACTTCACTAGCTATTAGGAAGTGCAAATCAAAACTACAATAAAAAAAAAAAACTACAATGAAAAGTCAGCTCTTTTCTTGTTGCTCCTTGGAAAGTCAAGTATCTTTCTGTCTCTGCTTTTGATTTTCTAGATTGTGTACTCTGTGCCTGCTATCACTGGGGTAAAAACATAACTAAAACATGTTCCCTGCCCTTAAGATCTTACATTCTAGTGGAAAAGGAAATTATGTCAACAAAGAGAACACAATATGATATAAGCTCTAGCAAAGATGTGTATTTGTATTATTAAAAAACGTTACATAGCAGGGGAGAATGATTAATTCTTTATAAGATGAGCATTTAAAGTCTCATCATAGGGAATTTAAAGGCTATGAAAGAGTTCACCAGATAGAAAAAGGTATAAAGGGGACAGCATTTCAAGCTCCACAGCCAGTCACATGTACGTAATGGCTGCTGTATTGCACTGTGTAGGTCTATAGCTTACTCCAAAAATCTCCTCTCAGGTTTTACCCATGTCCCTGTGACATCTGGCAATGCCATACCCCTTCCCCCCTGAAACTTTTGAACCATTTCATTGTTCTCGTTTGGACTCCTCTGTCTTCCTTCCTGGATCCTCTTATTGTACCCCATCCAAAGTGTTGGTACTCCCCCTCGATTTAGGCCTGGACCTCTGCGTCCTCTCTCCACACTATTCCTTGCCTTTATTAAGATCCTCTCATCCCAGATTAGCTCATCTGAAAACATGCTTATCTTCCTTCCTTCCTAATCCTTGCTAAACTTAGACCTGCCTCCGTGTTTCACTATTTCAACCTTGAAACTTTAGAGTCATCCTTAACAATTTCCTGTCTTCTGTCACCCGTGGTCTATAAGCTACCAAATCTTTTGGATTCTTCCTTCTTAATGAATCTGAAATCTGTTTCTTCCATCTCTGCTATCCAGTTAGTCCAGTACTTTACTTCATGTTTAGGCTATCTGAAGTATTTTCCTTCCAACCAGTTCATCCTACAGATCATGGCTTGGCATTCGAGGTCCTGCACATTTTTGCTTTAACTTTTCTCAGCCTTATTATCTGTCATTCCATCTGAAGTTTTCTCTTTAAATCAATTGGCCTACTTGTCTCCCAAACATATCAGTCACATCCATTTGGCATCTACAGAAATTCTATCTTTACACACACACACACACACACACACACACACACACACACACACACACACACACCCCTCCCCCCCCCCGTCAGGAAATACACTCATCTGCCTTTTCTATGAAGATTTTTTTAAATATAAGTGACTCCTTTCCTTTGAGCTTCTGTAGCCTTAATTTACTACATTATTTTAGTGTAATTTCATGTGTGATATTTGCCACTTAACCAGACTGTTACCATTTTAAGCACTTGAATTTTCAGCACTCTGACTTGTATTCTTTTGTGTGACAGTGTCTTGTACATAGTTGTGGATCAAATGATTATTAGTTGATTATTCAAGAAGTCCTTCCTTGATCTAAATATTAGCTTTAGTATTTTTGTTTTGAAATGTATATGTTGAGGTTGAATGTCTTTTATCTGAAACATTCCATTATTCATGAGAAAAATTAAGGTTTCTAAAATGGAATCTTTAACCTGATAATGTAATACAATGCAATTCTATAATTGCAGGGAGAGATATTATTGGATACAGACAGAAGTAAACATTTCTGTGGATTTTCCTTTAGGTTGACACCATCAGAATTGTTCACATTCATTCTGTCATCATCTTGCGACGTTCGGATAAGAGGAAGGATCGAGTGGAAATTTCTCCAGAGCAGCTATCTGCAGCCTCAACAGAGGCAGAGATATCCTTATTGGTTGATAAGAAGCTTTTATGTGCTCTGGGGCTTTTAGGCCAGGTTCCTCTGTTTGTTACCTTAGCCTGCTTTAGGAGATTTCACAGGTTTTCTTCCTGGTGACTCATGTTTAACCCTTAGATCCAATTGTTTGGTTAATCAGAATTTTTGTCCAGTTCTCCTTTTGAGTGGCTTTTATTGAAGAGTTAGAAATTTCTGATATTCCTGGTCAAATCCTATGGCAACAAACTGTGCGGGGAGTCCCTTCTTCCTCCTCCCCACCACCCTTCTTCAGTCCCCTCTGCCCCCCTTCCCCAGTTTTCCTGGTATCATTTAACTTCTAGGCTTTTTACTCTCTTGGACTCTATCATTTGGAAAGATTCGTTATTGAGGCTGCCTCTCAAAAAAAAAAAATGCAGTGCTGAGAACTGCATTTGCTTCCTATGATCTGTACTCCATACCTCAGCTATAGCAAGTTAAATTTGCAACAGTAGTTTTAGTAATTTATTGGTCTTTTGGATTAAGTTAATCTTGTAATCAAAAAGTAACTTTAAAAAAATAAGTATTACATATGCATGGCATAAACTTTAAAAGGCATAAAAGGTACACAAAATAAGTATTTTTCTCTAACCTTTGTGCCCCAATTTCCCCACGGTCTGTCCCTGGACATAACTAGGGTTATCAGGTTTTCATGTATCTTTACAGATGAATTCTGTGAATGTAGAAACATAAATATTTTCTTTTTAAGATGTATTTAACATATACTACATTTCACAAATGAGTGCACGTATCTGTAGGACCAATTCGTAGAGGTGAAATTGCTGGAACAAAGGCTCTATGTACTTGTTGCTATACTGTTTTACCAGTTTACCCTCCAGCAATGTGCAAGAGTGCTTGTTTCCCTGCACACTCACAAACATTGTGTGTCATCATAGTTTTGTTTTTGTGCTACCAGGCCCTGGTAGATCAGTCTTTGATTGTTGCCAATCTGTATTTATATTTTATTTCTTGTCATTTAATTAGCATTTTTTATTATGAGTAAATTTTATCAGTTTTTAATTTTTAAGGGTCATTTGTATTTTTCTCTGAATTATCTGGTTATTTCCTTTGTCCATTTTTCTATTTAATTAGTAATCTTCTTCTTAATTTATAGGCACTCTGTATATAAATCAAACTAGTCCTTTGTGATAAGGATAATGATTTTTCTCAGCTTACTCATGGTGTATGTGTTTTTGTACAAGTTGTTTCTGTACTTTTATATAATCAGATGTAGCAATATGTTTTTATGGTAAGTACCTTTTTAAAAACTCTTTATTTTGAAATAATTCATTGGAAGTTGTGGAGATAGTATAGAAAGGTCCCTGTAACCCTCCACCCAGTTTCCCCTGAAGGCTACATTTTACATAATTTACAGTACAATATGGAAACCAAGAAATTGACATTGATACAACGTGTGTTGTTCTATGCCATTTTGTCACATGTATAGATATATGTAAGCACCATAGCAGTCAAGATGTAGAACAATTCCATCATCATAAAGATCTGCTTCATGCTCCTCCTGTACAACTACACCTACCCCAACCCCTGGAAGCCACTGATCTGCTCTCTCTCTGTATAATATTGTCATTTCAAGAATGTTTGATAAATGAAATCATGTAGTATGTGACCTTTTAAGATTGACTTTTTTCACTCTGCCCCTCCCCCATTCCTACCTTCGTCACCACTAATCTGTTTTCCATCTCCTCATTAAGGATTTTATTTTCTTGTTTCTCTGCATACCTGGCAATTTTAGGTCACATGCCACATATTATAATCTTCCCTTGGGTGTTGGATATCTTTGTAGTTATTCCTAGACATAATTTTTGAGCTTGTTGTGGATGCTGTTAAGTTACCCAGAATAGTTGGATCCTTTAGAGCAGGGGTGGGGAACTTCCGGCCCACAGGCCATATATGACCTGTGAAATCATTTGGTCTGGCCCTGCCAAGGCAACCCCAGGCAGGACTAGAAATTCCATAAACCTAGGAGCTAATTTTTAAGCTGATAATTTTGTGTGGCCCAAGAATGATGTTATAAATATCCAAATGTCCCTTGTCAGAAAAAAGGTTCCCCACCTCTGCTTTGGAGTCTTGCTTTGAAGATTTGTTGCATGGGCCCTTTCAGTGTAGGAGTCATATTTTTCCCACACTACTGAGGCAAGACCCTTCTGAGCACCCTACCCAATGCCTCCTGCATTGTTCTGCCAGTGGGGACAGCCACTAGTCCCAGTCCTGCTTGAATGCTGAGCATCGTTACTGTTTATCCTCTCTGGTGGTCCTTCCTCTGGCCTCACGTCATTTCCTCACACGCTTATGCTCATCAGTGATCTGTGGAATACTCCAGCGGGATCCTCTGGATATTCTGGGTTTTTCCTTCTGCTCACTTCTCTCCAGTTCTCTACCCTGCCAACTCTAGCTAATGGACTGTCCGATCCATCTCCTGAACACAGGGAGCTGGCTGAACTCCACCTCAATTCCCCTTCCTGCTCTGTGGCCTGGAAGTTCTCTCAAGGGCTCACCTTGTTTGTGTCCCATTTACTGGCCTTCCTGTTTCATTTAATCGGGTTTGTTTGCTTGTCTGAGGCAGGAGACAAATCCAGTCCCTATTATTCCATTTTAGCCAGAAGCAGAAAGCCCGTTCATTAGCATTTAAACAAACAAACAAACAAACAAACAAACAAACAAACAAACTTTGCCAAAATAAAATTCCTAGGAAATAATTGTATAAAAGATGTTTGTTATGATTACATATTATAACTTCAAACTAAAACTAGTCCATTCTCAAAATGGGAGATGGATGGCTGGACACAGTGTTGCATGTTAATGTACTGACATGACAATTAGTGTCTGTTAAGCACTTACTTGGTGTCAGGCAAGATACTGCTTGCTTGGATTGCCTCATGTACTCTTCTCTGCTGTGTGAGCTGGACTTCCCCCAGTCTGCAGCTGAAGAAATGGGCTTAGAGCAGTTAAGTAATTTTTCTTGGCAATTGAAAATAAAAAACTTTAAAAGTATTCTTTCTTAGACTTAGTTGTATAAAAAGATTATTGTGTTTTAATGTAATTTGCAGGGAAGTGAACCAGCATTTTACATGTTAGCAGCAATTCTCAGTGAGCAGCAATGGAAGGGGACAACTTCTTATCTCTGAATTGAGTTCTCATCTCAAGTTAGAGCCTCAGAATCATGGGAAAATTTTACTTCCAGAAAAAAGGAGGAAAAGATTCATTTGGGAATATTTCTAGACTAATGGGGAGACTGAAGTAGATTTATTTGGTCTCTGAAACCACTCTAGTTGCTATTGTTGACATTGGCAGCCTGCCAGAGAGAAATCAAGTAAATTTTTAAAATCTTGTATTTCTTTTTCAAAAATGGGAGTAGGATGGAGCTAGAGAGAGGATAAAAGAGTATGCAAGTTAATAATGTAAGTCATTTCCAAAGATTTAGAAAAGTTTTTCAGATACCAGAGTAAAAGTATTTAAGTGATCAAACATTGGCTAAATTGAATTGGGAGGATGTAACTATATACAATAATGGGAATGGAGTGGATTTCATTTTAAAAAAGAAACACCTTTGTTTTTAAATGGGAAGTCTGGGAAATTCTGGGCATAAATCTTATTTCATTTTTTTATTGATAGTAAATTGTAAATGGTTTGTTTTAAATCTCAGGATACTTTCTGAGCCCTTATCAGCATCACAGGTTTTTGTTTCCACAAGTTGAAAATACCTTGACAGACACACAGGTTGGCTGAATTAACAGGTCGCCCCATGAGAGTGGTGGGCTGGTATCATTCCCATCCTCATATAACTGTTTGGCCTTCACATGTTGGTAAGTATGGGGTTGCAGTGTTTATTGTTCTTAGAAATGAATATGATTTTCCTTTTACATTACATGGGCTATGGTTGTTTTAAAGCAAATTTTAACTATCCTTAAACAGGTGTCCTTATTTTTGTGCTATGTTTTAAAAGTAATGATTTATGTCGTATTAATTGTTTTTAATAGAGATAAAATTTCAGCACTCCATTTTGACTGTTTAGGAAATCAAGATTAACTAAAGCCTTACAATTGGCTGATGTAAAAAGATGAAAAAAAAAAATGTAACTGAAAATTGCTGATTGCTGAATACCACTGTCCAGCGCACTCCCATTGGTATGAAGAGTAAAATTTACAAAACTGATGTTTACAATCTCTGTTTAACACACACTCCATCCTAGCTGTTGGGGCTCTCAACCTACCTCCTAACCCCTCTAAAGTTGATAAAATAGTACAAAGAATTCCTGAATACTCTTTCCCTAGATTTGCTGAATGTTAACATTTTACACTTGCTGTGTTACTCTCTTCCTGCTATATACGTGTGTATATGTGGATGTGTGCATCTGAGTACAGTGTTTTCCCTGAAGTATTTGAAAGTAAGTTGTAGACACTGTCCTCCTCTATTCCTAAGTACTCTTTGGTGTGACTTTCCTAAACACAAAGATATTCTCTTATACAACTACAGTGCATTTATGAAAATTGACAAATTAACATTGATAAAATACTGTTATTTAAATTACTGACCTTATTCAGATTCTCCATTTGGCTCACTAATGTCCCAATAAAGGTTGTTTTTATAGCTACAAATGTATTCCTGTAAAACTTTAATATCACTGAATAAATTCAGTGTTTGTACCTCACTTTGACTCAATAATCACAGCTGTTGTTTTTCTGCCACCATCAACGCTAAAATCAGATTGGCATCAAATTTCTCCCATGATAGTGCCATCAGCCAGAAAGAAATAAGGACCAGCCACAATGAAAGTGGAGTGTATATTCCTGAACAATTATTGGAGCGTATATTTCTGAACAATTACTGTCACTATGGTAATGAGTTAGAATGGAAAAGATAAAATTTTGTGGTAAGAAAAGAATCTCCCTAAGAACTTAGGTAAAAAAATCATTATCAGTCTCTGAAGTTGAACACCCAAAAAGTGTTCATAATTCAGAGTGATTGAATTTTCCTCCCAGGGGCAGAAGATCCAAGCCGTTAAACAAGAACCTGGGGAAGCATTTGCAGTGCAGCAGTAAGAGCAGTTAGGAAAACAAGGGTACTGCAGAGTGTAACTGAACAAAATCAGCTCTAAATTATGAAATGATTAAGGAGCCACATGAAAATAATTCAACAACAGATTGGGAGACTGGAACATTGAGATTTTACCTGGAAACAATAATTCTTAACTGGGTAAGCAAAAGGAATAACAGAAACTGTAATAAAGGCTATGCTCAAAGACACTTCTAATAGTGTTAATTTTTTAAACTACAAATAGAAAGTTCACAGTTATCAATCATGAGGGTTGGGAACACTTGCCTTGGATTCTGTTAGGAAACAGGTCTGTGTTAGAATCTTGTTTCAGTCACTTACTAGTTGAGAAGACCTTCCAACCTCTCTCTGCTGTACTTTCCTCTCTGACAGAAGTGGAGAACATACTGTTGGTCTCAGAGTTGTTAGGAGCAATATATGAAATCATGTATATGGCATTTTGTTCCATGCTTATTGCAATATCAAAGATAGATACCACAGCATTTATTTATAAAACTCTTTGAGGACAGCCCTGGCCAGTGTGGCTTAGTGGGTTGAGCGTCGTCCCATGCACCTCAAGGTCACTGGTTCGATTTCCAGTCAGGGCTCGTGTCCAGGTTGTGGGTTCAGTCCCCTGTCAGGGCATGCAGGAGACAACCAATAGATGTTCCTCTCCTACACTGATGTTTCCCTTTCTCTCCCTCTCCTTTCCCCTCTCTCTAAAATCACTAAAAACATATTTAAAAAATTCTCTTGAGGAGAGAAAAAGAGAGAGAAAACAAATACCTAAAGTTGAAGGAAAGACAACATTTGAAGGATTAACAGTAAGAACAGATCAGGTCTCAACTGAGATCTCAAAATATTTGTGGTAATAAAACTATGGGTATAACTAAAAAAATAATCTCCCAACTAAGCTGGTATTCACAACAAATAGATTGTTGTAGACTTCCAGAGCCTATGGGATTTTGTAGATGCAAAGATATAACTCATCTCCAAACAACGGTTCAAGGACTGAGTCAAATGGGCCCTGTATTAGCAAGCCTTGGAAGTAAAATGAGTGATGAATAAAAACAAGTTGACAAAGTATGTACAGTAAGTATGTTTCATAGAAAACTAATTCCAAGCTCTGTTAAAGAATGCAAGTGAGAAGGACTGAAAATTTTTTCCATTAAAGAAAAGGTAGAGCCCTGGATGGCATGGCTCAGTGGTTAGAGCGTTGGCCCGCTCATGGAAGGGTTGCAGGTTTGATTCCCGGTCCAGGGTATGTACCTGGGTTGCAGGTTCAGTTGCCAGCCCTGATCAGGGTGGGAGCAGGAGGCAACCAATCCATGTGTCTCTCTCACATCGATGTTTCTCTTTGTCTCTCTCTCCCCCTTTCTCCTCCCTTCCATGCTCTCTAAAAATCAGTGGGAAAAATATCCTTGGGTGAAGATTAACAACAACAACTAAAATAAAATAAAATAAAAATAAAATAAAGGTAGGGAGGGAGAGGGATGTGACTGTGTGTGTGTAACAAAAATTTTTAATGCTTTTTATGACAAGGTAATTAGTAGAATTAGGTTGAATTCCAGTGGGTTAAATAAGACAGTGCTCTAAACATATTTTAAAAGGATTATTACATAAATGATTATTCAACAAATTTATCGGATACCTTTATGGAATAATACAATCATGGTTTCTGCTGTCTTAGACCTTGTGATTTTGTAGGGAAGAAAAAAAAGTACTAAGGGGAAAACAGTGACAGTAATAAACAAAACAGCCCAAGTGCCCATCAGTAGATGAGCAGATAAAAAAGCTGTGGAACATTTACACCACGGAATACTATGCAGCTGTAAAACAGAAGGATCTCTTACCTTTTTGCCACTGCATGGATGGACCTGAAGAGTATTATGCTAAGCGAAATAAGCCAGGCAGAGAAAGACAAATATCATATGATCTCACTCATATGTGGAATCTAAAGAACAAAATAAACTGATGAACAAAATGGAACCGGAAGCATGAATACATGGAACAGACTGACTGGCGCCCAAGGGGAGGGGCGTGGGGGTGACTGGATAAAGAAGTTGAAGGAAATAGCTAAGGAACATATATGCATACCCCATGGACATGGACAATAATTTGGTAAAGGCCAAGGAAAGGGTTGGCGGGGAGTGTGGAGGTGAGCAAAGGTGGGGAGGGGAAGGGTGACTCCTGCAATCATGTCAACCTTAATAATTTTTTTAATAAAAAAAAGAAATAGAACATTTGTACAAGGAAATTTAAACAGGGTAAATAGCTATGAAAATAAAAGCCTCAGGATTAAGAAATAAACACAATAATATGTCATTAAAGACAAGCTATAAACCTAAAGACTTGAACAAAAAATAATAGGCTAGGTTAAACTAATGAAGAAAATAAAGGTAGCAGTTCCGTCATTAGCAAAAGGGTGAGAGAAGATAGGTCATTCTGTAATAAAAGGCACAGTAAATAATGAAACTAACAATGTTAAACTATGTTACCCACCATAGCAATAAAGTATACAAAGGACAGAGTTTTCCATGAAAGGGATAGAAAGGAAACTTCATTCCTTCAAGTATAAAGTGAGGGTTTTGGCTTTGGGTTAGGGTTTCCAGAGGCAAGGGTGATGTAGGTCAAGCACACACACTAAGACTTTAAAACTTAATTTTTAAAGAAAATCAGACTTGCAGAAAAATTGCTAAGATAGCATAAAGAACGAGATTCAACAATTGTTAACCTTTTGCCAAATTTGCTTCATCATTTTTCTCTGTGTATCCCTCAGAACACCCACTATTTGAAAGTGACTTATTTCTCAAGAACAAGGGTGCTCAATTCCATAACCACAGTGCAGATATTAAATCAGGACATTTGACGTTGATATAATCCTATGTAATCTACCAAATTTATTCAAATTTTGCCATTTATCCCAGTTTTGTCCTTTATAGCAATTTTTCCCTTCCAGTCCGGGATCCAGTCTCAGATCATTTAGTCTCATGCCATTTGTCTCCATCTGGACTTGTTCTCATTCCCGAAGCTTTGCACTCCCCACTTCCTCTTCCCCTTTCAGCAGATAATACCCTTCCTACTTTAATAGAGGAAACAGGAATAATTAGAAAGGGATTTTCTCCATTTTTCCTTACTCACCTGCTTACTATGCCCACATTGTCCTTTGTCCCCTCGTTACAGCAGAGAATGTGTCCTGGCTCCTAGCTACCACCCCTCCATCCACTCCTCTCAGCTCCTGCCTCCCCTGTTCCCAAGAACCTTACACCCCTCATTATGCTTCTGTCCCCTACATCTGTATCCCCTTTCTGCTGTACTGTGTTCTACCCATAATTTATTTGTTCCTTCAACAAATAAGTTTGAGTGACTACTGTGTGTCTGGCCCTTTTCAAGGTGCTGGGGATAAAGCTTTCAAACATGCTCATACCTCACGTGTTGAAGAAAAAACAGAAAACTTTTCCCAGTCCCACCTCCCCTTCGGGTGCACAATTCCTTTTCCCTCACCTTCATAGCCAGACTCAAAGAGATATCCACACTTACACTCTCTCACCACTCACCCACACTCCTCATTCCACTCTGGTCTGGCTTCTAGCCCATCACTGTTGAAGTGGATCTTGCTAAAGTCTTCCGTGACATCCATGTTGAAAATCTAGTGAACGTTTTAAGTCTCCGTCTTGTGCAGCATCTGACGCTACAACTACTCTCTACTTGAAACACTTCCCAAGTAATCATGAAGAGTGTGTGACTAAGGGAAGAAACTAAGCTGAGGCTCAAAGGTGAAATACGTTGTCCAAAACTAGACAGCTAAGTAAGTGGCAAAATCTGTATCTGAACTGAGGTTTGTATGGATCAGGGGCCTAAGCATTTTACAGCATCTTGCTTTGATCCAAGATAAAAGTAACAGTGGCTTTGTTGGATCATGGTAGTAGTTGAGGAGGGAATGCTATTTATGGAAATAGGAAATGGAGGAAGCATAGTTTGGTGATACAGAAAGAGCTGAGTTATACCTACATAATCAACTTACCCAAATTTTACCTATATGTGGTTTGCAAAAGAGGGCAGTGATTCAAATGGTGCAGGCTGTTTCATAAATCTCATGAGACTTGGTACTGTTTTCAAGTTACTCATATTTATTGTCATAATAAGTGCATAGTAAAAGGAGAAATGTGCCTGTAGCTGTGTTCCTAATATTAAGACCTGCTCAGTTCTTTCATACAGAGCAAAATAATTGGCACTGATATAGTGAGTTAATTTACCACCAGAGTTGGTGGATCAGACCAGCCTCCTATGACAAATATAGGCTGCACCTTTAATTAAGCAGTTTTCTACAACCAATAACTTTAACAAGTTACATTTTACCAAAACAAGCATTCTGTTCTAGAGGTTACTAGTCAATACTCCTTAGAATCATTATAAACACATTTTAAAATATAATACATTTGTAATGCCTTTCTTAGCAAACAGACTTAGATGGAAACTTTATTAGGACAAGGTATAGAATAAGTGAAGACTAAACTAAAATTCTACTCTAATATAATGGCTATCTCAGGGCTTGTGTTTTTAAAGCACTTGTGTATATTGTCTCCCATTCTTTTAAAATTCTTTATTACCAACTGTGCTGTAGTTTCTGTTTTAGGAAAATTTTTAGTCAAGAGTAAATGAAAAAATACTGTGTTTACACTATTCTACTTTCACACCAGGAAATGGGAGGTGTGATTCTGTAGTCCCTTCAGACGGTTTCGTTGTTTTCTCATAAATGTGAATATCTCCTCTCAGAATGTGCCCCTAGTGATTACAAACAAATATTTTTCATATAATGTGGCCCCTAAATTCAAGCAAACTAGTTCATATGGTAGTCAATAGATGAAATAATGATGTTTTAATGCTGAAAGGAAAACTGGACAGCAGTCACAGAACGTTCTGTTGGATGGCACTATTTTAAACTAAACCATATCTTATGGATTTGGCATTTAGGAGGTCACTTAGAAATAATTAAGTTACCGGAGGGAAAGAAAGTAAAGCAGGGTGAGGGGCATAGAAAGTGCCTGTGGGTTGGGGGTGAGGTTTACATTTTAAGTGATATGATTAGGTCTCATGGAGAAGATAGCAGTTGAGAAAAACCTGAAGGAAGTGAGGGAGTTAGCCATGCAAATATCTGTGGGAAGAGTGTTCCAGGCAGAGAGGAACAGCCGGTGCAAAGTCCCTGAGTTGGAGTGCACCTGGAGTGCATGAGGAAAATTGAGGCCAGTGTACCTGGAGCCGATTGATGAAGGAGAGTGATAGAAATGAGGGCAGGGAGTTAATGGGTGCACCAGGAGATATGTAGGCCATTGTAGGCCACTGTGGATTCTAACTTTTACTCTTCAGTGAGATTGGGAGCCATTGCAGAGTTTTCAGAAGAAGCATGACATGATCTGGCCTAACTTTTAAAAGGATCACTGGATATTGGGTGATAACAGGCCGCTGCAGTTATCCAAGATAGAGGTGATAGTGGCTTTGTTGGGTCATAGTGGTTGAGGTGGTGGTAAGAAGTGATCTAATTCTGGTTGTGTTTGGAAGGTAGAACTAAAAGGATTTGCTGATGAATTGGGTGCAGGGTATGAGAGAAAGAGAGGAATAAAAAATGTGCTCAAGTTTCTTAGCTTGATCGCCTGGAAGGATGGAGTTGCTGACTGAGATGGGGAAGCAGTGGGAAGTATTAGGTTTTGTGAGGGAAATCTAGTGTTTGGTTTAGGACATGTTAGTTTCAAATGTCTGTTAGGCAAGTGATATTCACATAGCCTGGTTTTGGTTTGTGAACTATCTGTGATCAGTGAGATAAGGAACTACTGAACATAAATCATCTATAACACTAAGCACATCGTGTTATTTTTTTTCCTTAAGACTTAATCAATGAAGGAAGCAGTGCATAAATTTGCATGCCAGCTCAAGCTCTTGTCTCCTTGTGAAGAGGTAACAAATAGTTCATGGACCTGCTACTCTGAGTAGTACTGTATTCAGACAACCAAGTCAAAGTGTCAGACAATTGGATATACGATTCTGGAGTCTGGGGCAGAAGTCTGGGACTAGAGTTTATTGGGTGGGAGTTGGGAGCAGCTAGTGTAGAGATGAGGTATGAAGCCATGGAACTGGATGAAATCCCCCAGGGTGTGAGTGTAGCTAGAGAAGAGGAAAGGACAGAAGACAGCCCTTGGTATACCAGTATTTCGGGAGTGGGAAGATGGAAAGGACCCAGCAAGATTGGAAAAGATCAGCCAGGAAATTGAGGACAGATGGGAAGAATGGGAGTGTGAGGCCAAGTGAAGACAGTTTCAAGGAGTGAGCAATCGGGTAAATTGAGGACCAAGAGTAGATAAATGGTTATCTTGACAAAAGCAATTTGGGTGTGATGGTATGGACAGTAATCCTTTTCAGACTCAGATAGCGATTCTTCAACGATGGTTGTGGATGAAATGGAATGGAAAGAATGCTTATGAAGTACCTTTGATGTGCTAGGCATTGTGCTAAAAAAATCTTGTAATTTTTAAAATACAAAACCCTGTGAGAGTAGAGATGGTGAGGAAATAGGCTTAGAGGTATTAAACTTTTTTACCAATGTCATAGAGCAGTACAGAGACCATTTATACAACACTATTGTCAGTAACAGCAGTTTCAGCCAGTATTTCCTTCATATTCATTGCTCAGTACTGTTTGGTCTCACTCTTAGGAAGGCATCCAGGAGAGTTCCTAATCCAGATCAAAAAGTATAAGTGCAAAGAATGTTTAAGAACATACTGCCAAATGAAATGGGCACAAGTCATTGGACCAAACGTCGCACTGTGGTGTTTTGTTACAATACCTGATCTTTTGTATCCATATAAATGATGGTCTGAAGACTTCAGATCTTGAATTTTGCCTCTGCCAATGTTGTTATTTGGTGCCTGTTTATGATTTCCTTTTCAAAAATTGCATAAGCATGTAGTGAAATTTTGTTTCTACTTCTTGGGATTTTGAATTTAATCCTATTGCAGTCACTTCTATACAGTGGTTTTCTCTATAATTTCCTCTATAATAGTTTTATATTTCAGTTCTTTAGTATCATTTCCGTAGAAGCTGTGCATCAAAAAGTTTATTCTAGGAAATCTTTTTATTTTTTATTTTTTTAATCCTTACCCAAGGATATTTTTTCCATTGTTTTTCAGAGAGAGTGGAAGAGAGAGAGAGGGAGAGGGAGGGAAACACTGATGTGAGAGAAACACATCGATTGGTTGCCTCCTGTATGTGTCCCAACTGGGCCTGGATTGAACCTGCAATTGAGGTACGTGCCCTTGGCCAGAACTGAACCCGGGACCCTTCATTCCACAGGCTGACACTTTAACTACTGAGCAAAACTGGCTAGGGCTAGGAAATCTTTTTATCTCCTTCCAGTGCCTTCCTTTCTCTTTTATTCCCCTGGAAGCAGTTATCAATTTTGGGGGCTAATTCAAGTTTTCCATTTTACTTTCAATGTTGTGTTTCATAGGAGGGCTAGTTTTGGGCTAGGTAGCCTAGAGTTTATTAAAAGTTTTCTAATTTAATTGCATACCTCCCATAGTATTTCTCTAACCTAGTAAAATATTTATACTTTGACAATCATATTGTCCTGAGGATATATCCCTTTTCTGCCTATAGAATCTGAATCCTAGGAGGATTGTATACCACTTTTATATTTAAATCTTAATGTCTATAAGATACAGTTTATTGATAGCAGATTTTTATTTTTATTTACAGATGTTCGCACACAAGCCATGTACCAGATGATGGATCAAGGCTTTGTAGGACTTATTTTTTCCTGTTTCATTGAAGATAAAAACACAAAGGTATTGTGTGTGTGTGCACATGTGTACGTGTGTGTGTGTGTGTGATTGCACACAGAATAGAGAAAAATCTTTTTGCAATTTCAATAGGGTGGCCAGGGAAGGTTTCAATGAGAAAGGTCATTGAGTCAGGACCTGAAGAAAGTGAGGGAACAAGTCTTGTGGATTTCTTGGGGGAACAGCGTTCCAGGCAGAGGAAATAGCCAGTGCAAAGACCCTGAGGTGAGTGTGCCATGTTCAAGGGACATCAAGGAAGTCAGTGTGGCTACAGCAGAGTAAGGAAGACTGTGACCATATGTTGCAGTTTGCCTCTGTCAGCCCCAGTTTTACCCCAATATCCCAGTCTCCTGTTCAGTTAATTCACTTCTTGGAAGTATCCTGGTTTGGATGATAACTCATTTAGTCATCCTACAGTGAGGTCTGAAAGATAACAGGGGCCAGATCTTGTAAGCCTTGACTTTGACTCTGAATTGAAAAGCCACTAGAGAAGCGATTTTCAACCCTTTTCACCTCATGGCACATAAACTAATTACTAAAATTCTGCGGCACACCAAAAAATATATTGCATTTTTTGCCGATCTGACAAAAAATTGGTATCATTTTGATTCATTCACACTGGACGGCTATTGTTGTTGGCTGTTGTCATTTTTAAATTTGACATCTAAGGGAAAAGAGGTCAGTGCCCCTGACTAGTCAGGTATTGCATGTTTTAAAAATTCTTGCAGCACACCGGTTGAAAATCGCTGCACTAGAGGATGATTTTATGTTTTAATGGGAAATTTCTGGTTACTGTATTGATAATAAATTGGATAGGGGGTGGGATTGGGAGTGTGGGGAGAGAGGAGGTATGGAATTCATGGCACCCATGAAAGCAGTTAGGAAGATATTACAGTAATTTAGCAAGAAATGGTGGAGGTTTGACCACAGCAGTGAGTGGAGGCACATGGCACTTAATTATTGTGTTTTACATAAATATGCTCTAACCCCGACCACAAACCTATGGGGATTATTATTATCCATACTTTATGGATGAGCAAACTGAAGCTTAGAGATATTAAGCAGCTCAATCAGTGGCTAGTCTTGCCGTTCTCTATTTAGAGTGCTTCTGTTGGAATTTTATGTTCATGTCAGGAGATTTTGCTATGTGTCAACTCAAACAAAAAGAAAATTACTTTTTAACATTGTAGGCGTGAATTCTGCCAAGAATATCAAGTATGTCCTATCATTTAATACATTAGTTATATTCTCAGACTCTATATTAACAATGAATATTCTTCATAAAAAAAACACTTTCCCACAAACATTGAGGTTCAGTATTTTGACCTTTATACTTCATTTGAAATGCTTTTGGTTTTGTCATTATAAATTTATTTGTTATCATTATAAATCGTTGTTGAATAAGTTTGCCAGCGTCCAACAAAGCAGTTTGAATACTTTAGTTCTTAGTTTCTTGGTCTCACGTTGTGAGCAGTTCTCTGCTGTCGCGTGAGCAGATGTTTGATTGTGGCCATTTCATGCTGAGTTAGTTATATGATACTTCTTACAGAAACTGATTTATGGCATATTCCATCTTTGTGATCTCTTTTAACCTTCCACTTTCAGAGTGATCTTTGAGTTTCAGGTTAGAGTCTACTAAATTACTATACCCTTTTCAAAATTAATCCTTCTCTGTGTGATTTTTCTTTCTTTTTTATTTATTTATTTTTTGTAGACTGGCCGGGTACTCTACACTTGCTTTCAATCCATTCAGGCCCAAAAGAGCTCAGAGTAAGTATGACAGAGATGTATGTATGTATTAGCGGGTTAATCGCTAGTCCAGGAAATTGATTGTTTTGTTTCATTTTATTTCTCTCACTGGGAAGACACTAAGAATTCTATAGTCTACTTATTCCCATTAACATCTCTTTGAGGGGTTAGAATCTCTTTAGCATCTTGGGTACTGGAAACCTAGAAAGCTCTGCTCATACAAGCAGTCTTTTAATTGCAATTACATCATCATGGCCCTGTCCCACATCTCCTGTCTTGCAATTATTCTAAACTGAGGTGCACTGCCACTTTTCCTTTTTCTGGTGAGTGGTAAAACAAAGGCTGAGTGTGCAGAGTACTATATATTTGTATAGAATATTGCCTTTGCTGTGCCATAAACTTGATTTTAGAATTATGATATCTCATTCAAATGCTTGCATAGGTTAGTTTCCTCATTTAAATTCAATTCAACCTAAATTAGAAAGTCTTAATTTAATATCTACTATATGCTAAGCATCAAGATAGACACTGAGGATGCAAAGATGAAAGCCAAGTTCATTATCTAATTGGGAAACAGAAGCAAAGAGTGTCTTAAATTTTTTTCTTATAATAATTGTTAATTTATTATTGTAGCATTGTAGCATTGTTTGAAATAGCAACAAATTGGAAGAAACATATGTCTGTCAGTACAGACTGATTAAATAAAGTATGATGCATCCAAATAATGAATTAATATGTTAAAAAATATGAGAAAGCTCATTAGTAATACAGAAACCTCCAAGATACATTTGTTAAATATAAAAGGTGAGGTATAAGAATATTATATATAGCATGCTACCATTCATGTAAAAATATGGAAGGGAAATAAATACATGTACATACCAGTGTACATGCTTATAAATACTTAGACTGTATGGAGGAAAAACACCAGAGCAAGTAGGGGATGTGAAGACTGCATTGTATCCTTTATGTAGCTTTGGAATATTGAACTACATAAAAGTGTTGCTTCGTCAATAAACTTTAATTTCTAAAATTTTCATCAAAGTAATAGATGCACATGCATAAAATTAAGAGTACAGAAGAACTTATAATAAATAGTCTCAGTCCTCGGAAGGAGCCACTTCTTTCTCCCAATTTTGTTTTTAGTTCTGATGTTTACTTTGATATCTCTAAATAATATGCTTTTGATACTCCTTCTTGATTTACTAATTTTAGATATTATCTCTTTTATTATTATTATGTTATCTTGCTCTCACAAATGAAGGTTTAGTTCACTTACACTGCCCCATCTTCATTTCCCCGGGGTACTTTAATTACTACTTTTAATTCTTTTGTTGGTTACTTTTCTAATCTTAAGTAAAGTTTGCCCTCTTATTTATTCTATCAACAACAGACAATAGACAGTATCTTTTGGCTCCCTACTGTTACTTGCAATTTTACCATAAACCTTTATATTTTCACAGTTGCAAATATTTTTGTTCTGTGTTGTAACAATAATTGCATTTTCTGTGCTTTGTCTACTAGTTGATTCTAAGAGTAGAAAGTAAAGTGTCTGTATTATAATTATGTAAATATTATTCCATGTACAACCAAGCAGTATAAAGTGGTATACTTTGATTCAATTTCCATTCTTGTATAGCTTTTTTCTTTTTCATGGGGTTTTGAAATGGATTTTCTCCCTTATTTTTCTGCCTTTATCACCTTCCTGAGTTCCAGATTCTTAGGAGTAATATAAAATTCTTTGGATTCCCCAATTTTCTAGGATTGCACTCTGAAACTCTTCATCTTCCTACCCTAATCTGGGTTCAGCTGACATACTGGGACTTTCCTTCATTATCCTCCTGAGTTGGATCCATTGTTGTCTGGATTTCATGGGACCTTTCTTGGTCTACTCTGTCATTTTGCTGTTAAAGACCCTCTAGTAACTTCCTCAGAAAGGTATGCATTTGAACTAAGCCTTCTGAGTCCATACTTGTTTGAAACTTTTTTTATTCTTTATTAATAACCTTAATGGATAAAGAATTCTAAATCGATATTTTCCCTCTCAGAACTTTAAAGGTATCAATCATTTCATTGTTTCTAAACATCTAGTGCTGCTGCTGAAGTCTTTTATCAGTCCAATTCTTGTTCTTTTGTGGGGAATTATTTTTCTTTCTCTAATAGGTTTTTGGAATTTTTCTATTCTCGAGGCTGTGAAATGTTCTGTGATATAGCTAGAGTGTGGTTATTCTATGATTCAAATTGTTGGATGCTTTCAATCAGATAGCACCTGTCCTTCAGCTCTGGGAAATTCTCTGCTATTGGTTTTTTGGTGTTTTGTTGTTGTTTTTGATTTTGTATCCTCAGATAAAACAATCCATAACCTACCCAGTACCTGGGAAGAGAAAATATTATTTATAATTCAATCCAAACTCATAACTTAAAGTTTCTTCAAGTTTAAATCAGTCTTTGGGGGATAATTTCTCATTCTTTCAGTTACTTCCCTTTCCCCCATGTTTGACTCTAAGATGGCATCTGAAGTGTTGGGGAGATGACATAAACAAAGGTATGCTTACAGGGAAAGGAGGCTTCCTGGTCTTGTGCTGGTTTTGGGAATCAGGGCAGTAGTCCTTCTAGTCGTGGTGAGTGTTCACCTTCACTTAGTCAGTGCACTCCTCTCTCATGGACTTGAAGCCCCAACATGAGATACTTCAACAGCTTCCTCTCCCATGATCCTCTCCCTCCTTCTCCCCATAAGTTAGTAGGACAGATGTGTCATATCCTTTTCTCTGTTCTTTGATAATTCCTCTTTCTGTTTCCCCTTTCTCTCTCTAGGACTATTAGATATTAAAGGTCTAGGTTGACCACAGTGACCCTTTTCACTCATATTTTCTGTCTCTTTTTTGTTGTTCTAATTTCTCAGGCATATTCTTGATTTTATCTTCCAACCCATTCACTGAAGTTTTAATTTTAGCAATTTTATACTTTTAAGTTCCAAGGGGTTTTTTCCTTGTTTACTGGTTCTTCCCATTTCATAGTATCCTGTTCTTGATTTATTGATATAATATTGAAATGTTAAATTTTCTTCTGTTCTTTTTTCAGTTATCTGTTTCCTCTGTGGTCATGTTTTATGTTTACTTATTTTTTATCTTCTTCATACTCTTTTAAAAACAAAGCCATAAAAAGATGAGTAATAATTCATTATTTGTGGTCTTGCCTTGTCAACGGAAGCTTCATTTTAGGGTGAGTGGGTTGAAAGCCTGCCATTTTTCTCAGGGACCACTAAATGTAAGATTTCAGGTATCTGGCTCTGGGATACCAATCTTAACTATTGTTTCCTCCCAGACAGTTTATTCTATTTGTTAGAACTCTTGCTGCTGCTGTTGCTGCTAATGATGATAATGATTTTGGCTTAAAAATGGAAGCCTGGTTACTAAACATTCTGTACAAACAGAGGCTCAATCTTGAAAGAGCACTAAAGAGAAGTAACTAGAGTTCCAAGTTCCTGGCAGGAAGACCAAAAGGGGCAGTGTCCAGGAAATCACATAAAAGGAGGAGTGTGATAAAGCAACTTCATAAAGTTGTTTGTAAATCTGCTTTTGAGCCATGTTTGCATGGATCTGATCCTAATTAGCATAACTGAGAACTGAATTAACTGGTAGACCACCACATAGGCCCTATACTGACTGCTGGGTAGCACACATATAGGAAAGATCTGAAGAGTATTATAAAGGGTCTGAACATTCAGTGGACATGGGAAACACAACCCACTTTCGAAATTTCAACCTGAATTTAGCTAGGCAGATTGTCTGCTAAAACGAAAACATTCTCCATAGAATACAAACAAGACCCAATATCTCTTAACATAATATTCAAAATACCCAGTGTGCATTTCAGAATTACTTGGCATATGAAGAACCACAAAAATTTCAACTTGAATGGAAAATGGTAATCAACAGATGCCAACACTGAGGTGATAGTGATGTAGGAATTATCTCTTAAAGACTTGAAAGCAGCTATTATAAAAATGTTTTGAAAAATCACAAATATTCTTGCAATAAATATTTAAATAGAAAGTCTCAGCAAACAAATGTAAGACATAAAGAACCAAGTGCAAACTTTAGACTAGAAAATACAATCACTGAAGTATAAGACTCACTGGATGGATTTGACAGCAGAATGGAGATGACAGAGGAAAGAGTCAGTAAACTTTGATGTTAGATCAGTAGATATTATCCAGTATGAATGAAAAAGAAAAAAAATATTAAGTAAAAGAGTGAATAGAGAGAGTGACCTAAAAAAAAAAAAAAAATGACATAGTAGGAAACTTGAAAAGTTCTCTTCCACAAAGCAGCAAATAATCTGTCAAAAACTGTCAGAATCAACTTTATTGGAACTCTAGAAACTAATTAAAACTTTATAGCCTCTAGGCAAGTGCTTAATCAAGAAAAACACCGCCAGAACCCCAGCATTTAAGGAAATCTCTGTCAATTCACTAGATGGCCACTAAGCTAAAAGGACAGAGACCTCAGTGGCCACACATAGCAAGTAACATAGGCTATAAAAATTAGTTCAGGAAAGTCACTAAACACATAAACAAAATCAGATAATGCAAGCAGCAACAACAAACCCTGGGAGGGGGTTGAATCGGATTTCCAGAGTTACCACATTATAATATCCCAAATGTCCAGTTTTCAATAACAACAACAAAACACATTAGGCATTCAAAGAAATAAATTATGGGCTTTAAACAGGAAAAAAATTCATAAAAACATTCCCAGAGGAAGCCTACACATTGGTCTTATTAGACAAAAACTTTCAATCAACTATTTACAATATCCTCAAAAAGCTAAAGGAAATATTGTACAAAGAACTAAGGAAAACTATGAGAATGATAGAGAATATTTAATAGAGAATACCAATAAAGAGGAACCATATAGGAATTCTGGAACTGAGAAGTACAATAACTGCAGTGAAAAACTCTCTAGAGAGGTTCAAGAGCAGATTTGAGAAGAAAAAGAAAAAATCATCAAACTTTAAGTTAGGTCAATGGAGATTTCCCAGTCGAGGAGCAGAAAGAAAAAATGAAAAAGAAACAGAGCCTAAGAGACTTGTGGGACACCTGAAAACAATATTAATATGCTCATAATAGGAGTCCCAGTAGAAGATAAGAGAGAGAGAGACCGAGAGAGAGAGAGAGAGAGAGAGAACAAGAGGGGGGGGTCAGAAAATATATATGAAAAAATAATGGTAAAAAACTTCCCAAATTTGATGAAAAGCATGAATCTACACATCCAAGAATCTCAAAGAACTCTAAGCAGGATAAACTCAAGGAGATCTATATTGATACATACTATAATCAAGGTGTCAGAAGCCAAAGACAAAGAGAATCTTGAAAGCAGTGAAAGAAAAGTGACTCATTACATACAAAGGATTCTCAGTAAGATCGAGAGGCAATTTCTCATCAGAAACCAAGGATGCAGGAAGGCAGTGGAATGACATATTCTAAATGCTGATTAAAAAACAAACAAACAACTAAGCAAGAATTTCTGGCAAAATTATCCTTTAAGAATGAAGGAGAAATGAAGATATTCCCAAGTAAAAAAATCTGAGAGCATTTTGTCACTAGTAGATCTGCCCTACAAGAAATGCTAAAGGGAGTCCTTCAGGCTGAAATGAAAGAGCAGTAAACAGTAACTTGAATCCACACAAAGGAATAAAGAATACTGGAAAGGTAACTACATTGTTAAATATAAAAATCAGTGTTAATGTATTTTCAATTTTGTAACTACTTTTTCTCCTATATGATTTAAAAGACTACATAAAGCAATAAATCTAAGTTGATAGACATTGTATAAAGATGTAATTTGTAATAATATAAAAGGATAGGAATGGAGCTATATAAGAGCGATGTGTATATCACTGGAACTCAGTTGGTATTGATTTGAACTAGATTGTTATAAATTAAAATGTTAATTGTAATTTCCAGAGCCACCGTTAACAAGATAAAAATATATAGTTAAAAAATGAGAAGGGAATCAATATGGTGCAGTAGAAAATATCTTTCTAATAAAAAGAAGGCAGTAATGGAAAAATTGAGGAACAAAAAAAGACGTAGAAAGCAAATAGCAAAATGGCAGAAGTCCTTTTTTAATCAGTAATTATGTTAAATGTAAATATAAGTAAACTCCCCAATTGAAAGGCAGAGATTGGCAAAATGGATAAAAGAAAAAAACTTTCTACAAAAGACATTAGATACAAAGACAAAAGTTGGTTGAAAGTAAAAGAATGAAAAAAGATATTCTATGCAAATAGTAATCAAAGATATACTGTTATCAGACAGAATAGACTGTAAGAGAAAAATTGTTATGAGACAAAGGAGGACATTATTTAATGATAAAAGTGTCAAACAATCAAGACAATATAAAAATTATAAACATACATGCACCTAACAAAAAGCCTGAAAATATATCATTGCAAAACTTGGCAATAGTAGTGGAAGACTTCAACACACCACATTCAGTAAAGGAGAGAATAGCTAGAAGAAAAAATTAAAAGAAATAGAAGAATTAAACAACAGTATAAGCCAAGTACGCCTAATATTCCATTCAACAACAGCTGCATACACATTCTTCTCAAGTGCACATGGAACATTCTCCAGGATAAACCACATGTTAGTTTGCAAAACAAGTCCCATAAATTTCAAAAGATTGAAATCATACAAAGCATTTTTTACAAACATGGAATAAAATCTGAAATTGTTTACAGAGGAAATCTGGAAAATTCACAAATATGTGGAAATTAAAGTACACGCTTAACCAATGGAACAGAGAAGAAATCACAAGAGAAATTAGAAAATACTTTGAGACTAATGAAAATGAAAGCACATCATAACAAGACTTATGGGATGCAGCAAAAGCAATGCTCAGAGGTGAAGTTATATACGTACATCCCTATATTAAAAAAGGAATCTCAAATTAATGACCTAACTGTACACTTTAAGGAACTAGAGGAAGTGCAAAGTAAATACAAAGCAACCAGAAGGAAGGAAATAAAAAATATTAGAGTGAAGACAAAATAGGGAGTAGAAAAACAATAAAGAGAATCAAATAAATCAAAAGTTAGTTCTTTGAAAAGATAAATAAAATGGACATATCTTTAGCTAGACAGAAAGGAGAGAAGACCTATGTAACTAAAATCTGAAATAAAAGTAGGGACATTCCTGCCAATCTTACAGAAATAAAAAAAGATAAGGTAAAACTGAACAATTATATGCCAACAAATTAGATAACCTAAATGAAATGGACAAATTCCTAGAAACACAAAATTGCTCAGATTGGCTCAAAAAGAAATAGAGAACCTGGAAAGACTTATAAAAATTAAACAGTAAAACACCTCCCAACAAAGAAAATTCCAAGACCAGATTATTACAGTGGTGTTAATTCTGCCACACATTCAAAGAAGAATTAAAACAAATCCTTCTGAAACTAAAAATAAAAAAAAAGAAGAGTGAACACTTCTAACTCATTTTTTTGAGGCCCACATTAGCCTGATACCAAAACCAGACAAAGGTAACACAGAAAAGACAAGAAAATGACAAAATAATATTCCTTATGAATACAGATGCCAAAATCCTCAACAAAATCCTAGCAAACTGAATCCAATAGCATATTGAAAGGATTATATACCATGACCAAGTGGGATTCATCCCAGGCTACAAATGAGCTTCATCATAAAAAATTTAATTGATATAATATGCCACAGTAATAGAATGAGAAAACACACATAATCCTCTCAGTCAATGCACAAAAGCATTTGACAAATTCCAACACTCTTTCATGATAAAACACTCAGAAAACTAGGAATCTAGGGAATGTTCCTCAACATTTATGGGCATTTATGAAAACCCACAACTAACATTTTACTCAATGGTGAGAGATTGAAAGCTTTCTCCCTAAGTAAGATCAGGAACAAGACAAGGATGCCTGCTTTCACCACTTCTATTCAACATTCTACTGGTAGTGCTAGCCAAAACAATTAGGCATAAAAAGAAAGAAAAGGCATCCAAGTTGGAAAGTAAGAAATAAAACTATCTGTATTTGTAGATGATGTATCCTATATATAGAAAATCCCAAAGAAGTCCCAAAAGCTACTAGAGCTAATAAATGAATTTAGCAAAGTTGCAGTGTTTAAAATCAACACATAAAAAATTAGCTGTGTTTCTACACACCAGCAATGAACAATCCAAAAAGAAAATTAAGAAAACAATTCTATTTATAATAGCATCCAAAATAATAAAATACCTAGGAAAAATTTAACCAAGGATGGGAAAGACTTGTAAAGTTAAAACTAGAATATACTACTGAAAGAAATTAAAAAATACTTAAAAGACATCCCTTATCCATGGATTGAAAGACTCAATATTGTTAAGATAGCAATACTTCCCAAAGAGATCTAAAGCTTCAATGTAATCCCTATTAAAATTCCAATGGTCCTTTTAACAGAAATGAAAAAGATGATCCTAAAGTTCATATGGAATTACAAGGTGACCAGAATAGCCCAAATAATATTGAAAAAGAATAACAAAGTTGGAGGGATCACACTTCCAAGTTTCAAAACTTACTACAAAGCTTCAGTAACCAAAACTGTGGATCTGGCATAAGTGTAGATATATGGACCATTATGGAATAGAATTGAGAGTCCAGAAATAAACCTGAATATCTGTGGCCAGTTGATTTTCAACAAGAGTGCCAGTGCCATTTAATGAGGAAAGAATGGCCTGTTCAACAAGTGGTGCTGGGACAACTGGATATCCACATATACTATGTACAAAAATTAACTCAAAATAGATCAGTGACCTAAGTAGGAGAGCTAAAACAAAGCACATAGAAGAAAACATAGGGTTCAATCTTTATGACATTGGATTTGTGATGTAATCTTAGACAGGACACCAAAATCATGAATAACAAAAATAACTAGATAAATTGGATTTGATAAAAATTAAACAAAGATATTTTCAAGAAAATGAAATGGCCATCTATAGAATAGGAGAAAATATTTGCAAATCATATGGCTAATATGGGTCTAGTTTCCAGAATATATAAATAACTCTTACAACTCAAAATCAGAACAACACCAAGGATACATCTGATAAGGGGCTAATTTCCAAAGTGTACAAAGAACTCATACAACTCAACAAAAGGAAGACAATCCAATTAAAAAATGGTCAAAGGCCCTGAATAGACACTTCTCCAGAGAGGACATAAAGATGCCCAAGAGACATATGAAAAAATGCTCAACATCAGTAATCATCAGAGAGATGCAAATCCAATGAGGTATCACCTCACACCTGTCAGAATGGCTACCATCCACAAATCAATGAACTACAAGTGCTGGTGAGGGTGTGGAGAAAAGGGAACCCTGGTACACTGCTGGTGGGAATGCAGACTGGTGCAGCCACCATGGAACACAGTACAGAGGTTCCTTAGAAAATTAAAAATGGAACTGCCTTTTGACCCAGTGATCCCACTTCTAGGAATACATCCTAAGAATCCAGAAACACTGATCAGAAAGAATATATGCACCCATATATTGATAGCAGCACAATTTACAATAGCTAAGATCTGGAAACAGCCTAAGTGCCCATCAGTAGATGAATGGATAAAAAAGCTGTGGGACATTTACACCATGGAATACTATGCAGCTGTAAAGAGGAAAGATCTCATACCCTTTGGGACAGTATGGAGGGACCTAGAGAGTATTATGCTGAGTGAAATAAGCCGGGCAGAGAAAGACAAACATCACATGATCTCACTTATATGTGGAATCTGAAGAACTTAATAAACTGATGAACAAAATAGATCCAGAGACACAGAAGCATGGATCAGACTGACGAATCTCAGAGAGAAGGTGGGGGTGGGTGGGGAGAGATTAACCAAAGAATTTACATGCATATATACATAACCCATGGACACAGACAATAGTCTGGTGAAGGCCTAGTGTGGGGAATGGGTGCAGAGTGGGAGAGGTTAATGGGGAAAAATTTCAACAATAAAAGGATAAATTTTTTAAAAACACCAAAAAAACCACAACGACAAACAACTCAAAAATGGGCAAAGATCTCAAATAGACATTTTTTTTCTAAAAAATATATACAAGTGGCCAACAAGCATATGAAAAGATCCTCAACCTCTTTAGTCATTTGGAAAATGTAAATAAAAACTAAAAAAAAAACAAACACAACTAAAACAAGATATCACCTCATATTTACTAAATTGACCATAATTTTGAAAATGGAAAATAACAAGTGCTGGCAAAGATGCTGGGAAATTGGAACCTTCAGACATTGCTGGTGGGAATGTTAAGTGGTGTGGCTGCTGTGGAAAACAGCTTGATGGTTCTTCAAAAAGCTAAAATTAGAATTTTCATATGAGCTAGCAATTCTATTCCTAGGCATATACTCAAAAGAACTGAAAAGAGGTACTCAAATACTTGTACATGAATGTTCATAGTAGCACTATTCCCAAATGTCCATCAACTGATAAAATAGGTAAACAAATGTATATCTATACAATGGAATATTGGATAATAAAAAGGAATGAAATACTGATAAATGCAATAACGAGGATCAACCCTGAGTACATGCTAAGTGAAAGAAGCCTGATGCAAAAGGCCACATTTGGTAGCTTAAACATCAAAAATTTATGTTCTAACTGTTTTGGAAGCTAGAAGTCCAAGATCAAGGGGTTGGGAGGTTTGGTTTCTTCACAGGCCTCTGTCCTTGGCTTGCAGAAGGCTGCCTTCTCACTCTGTCCTCATGTAGCCTTTCCTCTATGTGT
The DNA here is from genome assembly GCF_054644295.1 of Miniopterus natalensis. Taxonomy (NCBI): domain Eukaryota; kingdom Metazoa; phylum Chordata; class Mammalia; order Chiroptera; family Miniopteridae; genus Miniopterus; species Miniopterus natalensis. The sequence goes on from NC_142103.1 coordinate 69,305,935, forward strand.
GCACATCCATGGTATCACTTTGTGTGTCCAAATTTCCCTTTCTTATAAGGGCACTGGTCATTGGATTAGGGCTCAACCTAAGTTTACCTTAATCACCTCTTTAAAGGCCCTATCTTCAAATAGTCACATTCTGAGGTAGTGGGGTTAGGGCTTCATTATATGAATTTAGTGAGGTACACAATTCAGACCATAACAGAGAGTGACTGTGCAAAAAGTATGGGCTTTTTTGGGGGGAGGGGGGTGATGAAAATATTACAGAATTATATAGTGAAAATAATTGCACAACATTGTGAATATACAAAAAAGTCATTGAATAACACACTAAAATTATTAAAGTAGTGAATTTTGTTTTCTGAATTTTACCTCAATTAAAAAATGTATCAAACAGAGCAGAAAGACCTGAAATAGAATAGAAAGAGTGTAGCTCTGGCTGATGTGGCTCAGTAGGTTGGGTGTCATCCTGTACACTGAAAGGTTGCTGGTTCGATTCCTGGTCAGGGCACATGTCCAGGTTGAGGGCTCGATCCCTGGTGGGGGCCGTGCAGGAGGCAGCCTATCGATGTTTCACTCTCACACATCGATGTTTCTCTCTTCTTCTCCCTTCCTCTCTATCTAAAAATCAATAAAATTCTTAAAAAAAAAAGTAAGAGTGTAATGCTGAAAAAAATCCACTTTCCCCACTTCTATTGAACTTTGTACTATAAATTTTAGTCAGTGCAATAAAGCAAGAAATAAAAGGCATATAGATTGGAAAGGAATAAATAAATTGATCCTTATTTGCATGGTTTTCTGCATAGAAAATTCCTAGAACTAAGTGAGTTAAGTGATGTCACAGGATACAATGTCAACACACACAAGTAGTCATATTTCTATATGCTGGCAATATAAAATTAGAAACAAAATTTTAACACAGTACCATTTACAGTATTTCCTAAAATGAAACACTTAGGTGTAAATTTATTAAAACATGTATCAGATCTATATTCTGAAAACCACAAATCATTGGAAGAAATAAAAGGAAACCTAGTTAAATGGAAAGACATACCATGTTTATTTATGGATTAGAAGACTCGATATAATAAAAGATTTACATTCTCCCCAAATTAATCTATAGATTTGGATCAATAGCAATCAAAATTTCAGCAATAGCCTGGCCAGGGGTGGCTCAGCGGTTGAGCATCAACCTAGGATCCAGGCTATCGGGGTTCAATTCCCGGTCAGGGCACATGCCCGGGTTGTGGGCTGCAGCCGATCAATGACTCTCTCATCATTGATGTTTCTCTCTCTCTCTCCCTCTCCTTTCCTCTCTGTGAAATCAATAAAGATATATTAAAAAAAAATATTTCAGCAATATTTTTCATAGATACATGCAAACTAATTATAAAATTTATAGGGAAAGGCAAAAGAACTTGAATACCTTAAACAATTTTGAAAAGGAAGAATCAAGTTGGAGGAATCACACTACCCAATTTTAAGACTTACTATGAAACTACAGTAATCAAGACAGTGTGGTATTGGTTAGGGGATAAACACCTGGATCAGTGGAACAGAATACAGTTCAGAAATAGAGCCACACAAAGATGGCCAACTGATTTTTGACAAAACTGAAAAAGCTATTCAGTGGAGGAAGTATAGCATTTTCAACAAATGGTGTTAGGACAATTAGACTACCATAATACAAAATAATAAACATAAACTTAAACCTCATACCAAACCTCATAAAAATTAACTCATAAAGGATCATAGGTCCAAATAGAAAACAAAAACTATGAAAGATTTAGAGGGAAAGATAGGAGAAAATCTATATGATGTTGAGTTTACCAACAATTCTTATAAATGGAACCAAAAGCATTTTTCCATAAAAGAAAAATTGGGTAAATTTAAACATTTGCTGAGTGAAAGAAACTGTTAAAAGAATGAAAAGACTAGCTACAGAATGAGTGGAAATATTTGTAAATCACATATCTGGCAATAGACTTGTATCTAGAATATATAAAGAACTCTCAAAACTCAATAATAAAAAGGCAAACAACCCAATTAAAAATGGGCAAAAGAAGCAGCTGCTTCACCAAGTACATAAGGATGACAAGCACATGAAAAGATGCTGAACATTACTAGCTATTAGGGAAATGAAAATTGAAACCTTGATGAGATACCCTTACATACCTATTAGAGTCACTAAAACAAAACAGGCTGACAGTACCAAGTGCTGCCAAGGATGCAAAACTGGAACTCGCAAAAAATGCTGGTTGAAATGTACAATGCTACAGTCACTTTAGGAAACTATTTGATAGTTGCAAATAAAGTTAAATATACATTTACTGTTTAACCCAGCAGTCTTACTCCTTTGTATCTGCAGTAGAAAAATGAACATAATTTCACACAAAACCCTACACACATATATTTATTACAGCTCCATTCATAATTGCCATAAAGTGGAAACAACCCAAATTCCTTCAGCAGCTGAATGGGTAACCAAATCTAAGACATCCATACAATGGAGAACTCAGCAATAAGAAGGAATGGACTTTTGATACTGGCACCAACTTGGAAGAATTTCAGAGGCTAAGTGAAAGAAGCCAGTCTCAAAAGGCTACATACATGCTATATGACTGCGTTTATACTATACTCTCAAAAATACAAAATTATAGGGGTAGAGAACAGGTTAGTGGTTGTTTTGCCTTAAAGGTAATGATTTATATTGAAAGCACTTAAAAATATGAACTGTTGCATTCCTGAGCGAAACCCTAATTTGCCAGGGTGTGTTGTTCTTTTAATACAAATTTTCTCCATAACAAAGATAACAGTCAACAGAGCAAAAAGTCAACTTGTGGAATAGGAGAAAATATTTGCAAACCACATGTTTGATAAGGTCATTGGCAGGGACTGGGAGGTGGAGGAAATGGGGAGATGTTGGTCAAAGGTACAAAGTTTCAGTTATGCAGAATGAGTAAGCCCTGGAGATCTAATGTACAGCAATGTGACTAGAGTGAATAATACTGTACTGTTACTTGAAATTTGCTAAGAGGGTAAATCTTAAGTGTTTTCATTACAACCCCCCAAAAAAGAAAGTGGTAACTATATGAGGTGACAGATATATTAAATAGCTTGATTGTGGTGATTATTTCACGATGTATATGTGTATCAAAACATAAAGTTGTATGCCTTAATTACATATAATTTTAATTGTCAATTATACCTCAATAAAGCTGAGAAAATAAAATGTAAGATGAGAGCGCAAAAAATAAATTAAAAAATTTGAGAAGCAGAATTGGGATGTAAAAGCCTCTTTATCTTTCTGTCTCCATTCTTTCAGGACGGGAAAAAGGCAATAGCTGTTTCACTAGATGGAAAGCAGATCCAGGGATTGCAAAAGTGGGATACTGCACCTAGTGTTTTTATTGCGGTTTTGGTTCCAGACCACTGCAATAAAGTAAATATCATAATAAAGCAAGTCACACGCATGGTTTGGTTTCCTAGTGCATATAAAAGTTATGTTTACGCTATACTGTAGTCTATTAAGTGTGCAATAGCATTATGTCTAAAAAAAACAATGTACATACCTTGATTAAAAATACTTTATTGCAAAAAAATGCTAACCATCAGCTGAGCCTTCAGTGAGTAGTAATCTTTTTGCTATTGAAGGGTCTTGCCTTCAATTTGTAAACAAACAAACATGCAATATCTGTAAAACTCAATAAAGCACAGTGCAATAAAACGGTATCCTGTATTGTTAGAAAGAAAACTCATGTACATGACTTTATATTTTTTCTTTCTAAAGACTGGTAATAGGCTGTACATCTGCAACTCTAAGGAATATTTTAGCACCAAAAATTAAGGAATGTTTGGATTGAATAGATTAGAAGGTGTGAAGAAAGAAAAATGAGTTAGACTACTCATTCTCAAACTTGGCTAAACATTGAAATAACCCAAGCAGTTTAAAAAATATACCAAGCCAATCAGGAAGGCTGCATACTATATGATTTCAACTCTATGATGTGCTGCTAAAAGAATGGATAATTGTTTTATCTATTGCAACAGGAAAACGACCAGGGTTTAGGGAGGAGACAGGGATGAATAAGGAGCACAGTTTTTGTGTGTGTTTTTTTTTTATTGAAAGGGAAGGTCACTATGCATTTTTTATTCTTATGAATTATTAGCTGAAGCATTTGGAACAATTCCAGAGAAGAAAGATTTCACATTCCTTACACGAGAAATTATAGCTCTTTTTAAAAAAATTTATCTTTATTGTTGAAAGTATTACAGATGTCCTCCTTCCCCCCCCCCCCCCCATTAAGCCCCTCTACTCAGTATCTGTCCCTGCCCCTCCCCGCCTGGGTTATGCACATATGCATGTAAGTCACGTGGTTAATCTCTCCCCACCCACCCCCACCTTCCCTCTGAGATCCCTCTGTCTGTTCCATGCTTCTATGTCACTGGATCTATTTTGTTCATTATATTCCACATATGAGTGAGATCATGTGATACTTGTCCTCCTCTGCCTGGCTTATTTTGCTTAGCATAATCCTCTTCAGGTCCATCCATACTGTCCCAAAGGGTAAGGGATTCTTCCTTTTTATAGCTGCATAGTATTCCACAGTGTAAATGTACCAGAGTTTTTTTTATCCACAGAGGGTTTTTAGGGCAGTAAACTATTCTGTATGAGACCATACGGGTGGATAAATATCATTATACATTTGTGAAAAACCATGGAATGCACAATACCAGGAGAGAACCCTAATGTAAATTGTGCGCCTTGGGTGATAATGATGTGTTAGTGTAGGTTCATCAATTGTAACAAAAGTACTACTCTGCTGTGGGATACTGATACATGGGAGAGGCTATGCATGTGCAGGGGCAGATGGCATATAGGAAATCTCTATACCTTCTCTCAATTTCTCCATGTACCTAAAACTGCTCTAAAATTTTTTAATACACACACACACACACACACACACACACACACATCCTGGGTCCCTCCCCCAGAGATTGTCACTTTTATAAAAGGTAAAAAATGAGGCCTGGATGTCATGACTTCTAAAAAAATTAGATCTTAACGGTTCTTCTCACCAAAAAGAAATGGTAATTATGTGATACAATGGAGGTGTTAGTTAACACTATGGTGGTAATCACTTTGCAATACATAAATGTATCAAATTAACACATTGGACACCTTAAACTTACATAATGTATGTCAGTTATATCACAATAAAACTGAAAAAGGCATGTGGTAAAAGAAAAAAGATAATTACACAATTAATGTTTTGCAGCTGTGATAAGTGCTGTCAGGTAGTTGGGGAACAGTCAGGGAAGTCGTTGCTGAAGAATTCTTAAGCTGATTTCTGAGGAATGAGTAAAAGTTATCTAAGTGAGATCAATCAAAGAACCTAGATGCTTATATGCATAACCTGGGGACACAGACATTGGTCTGGGGAGAGCCTGGGGGTGGGGTGGATTGGGGTGGAGGGAATCAATGGGGGAAAATGGGGGACATCTGTAATACTTTCAACAATAAAGATAAATTAAAAAAAATAATAAGTAAATAAATAAAATAAAGGTGGCAGGGAGGGAAACTCCAGGTAGAAAAAAACAGCATGTTTTCTCAGAGGGCCTGAGATGGGAAGGAGTTTGTGCCAACACAACGGTTCTCCAACTTTGCTGCAGATGAGATTCATTTTTATATTTTAAATGTTTTTTCCCCCGCTGTGACACTTTATTGTTTGTGTATTTGAAGGCTATTATTTCTGTTGGTAAATTTTTACCTTCCTAAATACCTGTAGTTAATTTTACCTTTGGTTCTCTGGATCTTTCCAGATAGATATCATGTCTCATCTGTAAATACAAAGTTGTATTTCTCCAATTCCTATGCCTCTAATTTATTTCTTATGTATAACTTCATCGCCTGATAGTTCCTTTACAACGTTTAAATGGTTGTGAAAATAGTGGGCAGTCTTGTTTTGTTTCTGATCCTTGTGGAAATTCTTGTAGTGTTTGTTTTGCCATTAAGTAATAATGTATTTAGGACTAAGGTATACATGCTTTTTCATATTAAGAAAGTATCCATAAATTCCTACTTTTCTCTTTTATTCTGTTTTAATCAATAATGAGTGTTGAATTTTGTTAATTTTTTTAGTATCTATGAAAACAATTAAGATTTTCTTCAGATCTATTAATATGATGTATTATGTATATATATATTTTAATTTTTTTAATTGGTAAAATTACAGAGGTGGAAGAAGTAATTCCTAGAAGAAATGGGTTTAGGAAACAAGTTTTAGAGGCAAAGGAAGGTCTTTTGGGGCTTGGGACTGAGGAGGCTAATGGTAATGTGCTTGAAGGGGGGGGGGTGGAAAGAAGGGAAAGGGAGAGGGAAAGGCAAAGACAAAGGCCTGGGCTGCTCCCAGGAGGGAGACCCCTGATGTATTATATTAATAGATTTCTTACTATGAACCAGATTGTCTTAGTATGGTATTGGGCTTTATTTGCTAATATTTTATTTAGTACTTTTGCAACAGTAATAATAATTGATAACTTTTTGGAATATTTTGCTATTTTCTTTTTGTTTTTATCAGGTTTAGGTATTCCCATATAAAAGTAATCTGGCCTTTTATTTGGGGTAGGGATAGTTCCTTTATATATTTCTCTGTTTCTGCTATGGGAATTGAACTGTTCATGCTTTCTTTCCTAATGGGTTAATTTTGGTAAAATGTATTTTTCTAAGAAATTATCCATTTTGTCTCGTTTTCATATTTATTTGCATAGAGATCTATCTGTCAAGTAGTCTCTTATGGTATTTTAACTCTCTTCTATTTCAATAGTTCTCTCTCCCTTACCATTTCATATTGTGTATGTCTGTGTTTTTTCCTTTTTTCCCCTTGATTATGTTAGCCAGTGGTGTGTCTATTTTGTTAATTTCCCCCCAGTCATTTTTATTTACTAATTTGATTGTTTTTTTCAACCATATTAATTGTTTTATCTGTTATTATTTCTTTCCTTATGTTTTATTTTTGTTATTTTGCTATATGCTTTATCTTAGCATTTGGAGTTTGGAATTTAATTAATATATTTTTGGTCTTTTATTTTTACTGATATAAATGCTTAAGGCTATGCATTTCCACTTATCTGTGCTTTAACTATATCCCATTGAGGCTGGGATAGTAGCAGCATTTTCATTTTTATTATATTTTAAAAGTCCTTTAATTTTGATTTCCATTTCACCCACCCATTGTGCTCGTCTTTGTTCCCTTCAGTCTGGGATCTATGCTGTAGCCTGTCTAAAATGGTCCTGTTCCCTAATACCCTCAGATAAAAAGCCCCAAACCTGAAGCCCTCCATGGTTGGCTTGTTGCTCCAACCATGCTCTCTTTCAGTCATATACAGTGAGTCCTCACTTAACATCATCGATAGGTTCTTGGAAACTGCAACTTTAAGCGAAAGGACATAATGAACCCAATGTTACCATAGGTTAATTGATATAAACAATTATCAATTGTTTTGTGCTCCTGGTCACAAAAACATCATCAAACTTCTAAACAAATACCTAAGATATTAATAGATATTAATACCTTATATAGTAGTTATTTTTAGATAGTTTACTGAATGATTTTGAACATCTCTTCCCATATATTTAGTAATTTTTTTATGTAATTCCTTTTCTCCTAAAATGCATAAATGCATACCCAACAGACACAGACATATACTCTGTCCCTTTTTCAGCTCCTTTTCAAGTCAAATCCTCCAAAAACCATCTTAAAGAAATGTGAAAATGGGCTAGGTTAATGACATGCCACAAGGCAATTGATGTTTGATTATTTTAACACATTTCTTTTAACTAGTCCCTTAGGCTAGTCTGCCTGCCCTCAGTTTTATTTCATCTTTTTCAAAGTTGTCAGTTCTACATGTGGAGAGCTCTTCAGCAAGCAATGATAATGGAAGTCTTTTACCTTTGGACAAACTAAAGATTTAAGATATCCAGATACATGTGACTCCTGTAGGAGCGTTAATGTAGAAACAAAACCAAGGCAAATTGTTTTTGAACTAGACAATATTTATCTTTGGCTTCCTCTATTTCCATTTCCCCATCTTTACTATCTTAAGCCCTCATCTAAAGACCCAGAATCGTGAAGGCTTAAGCTCCAACTCCCTCCCAGCTGTGTTCTTATTCCCAAAGTGTTCACTCACTGAAGCTACCTACCTCCTCTTCACCCATTCTCTGCAATTTCTACATGGTAATTAGGTGTTCGGAACAAAAGCCATTTGCTTTAAGGACAAGTATAAACCCAAGTGTTCTTATCTTCCATTCTACTTCCAGCTTGATTATTGTTAAGTCAGATGGATCTGTGTTAAACTAGCCACAAAAAATCAGTCCTAAGGTCAGTGTCATCTAATATTTATAAGAATCTCATCAATGAGAAACAATATTCAGTGGGATTGTTTGAAGTACACAGAGTCTATCACTGTCACTCTGGAGCCCTGGAATATTTTATTTGTTTGTTTGTTTATTTAATTTATATTTATTGTTGGAAGTATTACAGATGTGCCCTAGCCAGTTTGGCTCAGTGGTTGGAGCATCGGCCTGCAGACTGAAGGGTCCCGGGTTCGATTCCAGCCAAGGGCACGTACCTCGGTTGCAAGATCAGTCCCGGGCCCTGGTCGGAGCATGTGTGGGACGCAACCAATCAATGTGTGTCTCTCATGTCGCTGTTTCCCTCTCTCTCTCCCTTCCACTCTGTCGGAAAAGCAACGGGAAAAAAAATATCCTCCACCCCGAATCTGCCCCCCCTTACAGGCCTTCACCACCCTATTTTTTGTGTCCATGGGTTATGCATATATGTATATAAGTTCTTTGGTTAATTACTCCCCACCCACTCCCCCAACCCCACCTTCCCACTGAGATTCATCAGTGTGTTCCATGCGTCTGTGTCTCTGGATCTGTTTTGTTCCTCAGTCTATTTTGTTTATTAGATTCCACATATGAGTGAGATCATGTAAAACTGAATCAGGAAGAATCAGAAAACCTGAATAGACTAATAACAACTGATGAATTTGGAGCAGCAATAAAAAAACTCCCAGCAAACAAAAGCCCTGGTCCAGATGGCTTTGCAGGGGAGCTTTCTAATTCTTTAAGTTGTAGGGTTGGAGAGTTTACTAAAAAATTTTCTTGCTTTTTGAGGTAGGCCTGTAGTGCTATGAACTCCCCTTGTAGGACTGCTTTCGCTGTGTCCCATAGATGTTGGATTGTTTTGTGTTCATTTTGATTTGCTTCCAGGAAGATTTTTATTTCATTCTTGATCTTATTGGTAACCCATTCATTATTTAATGACACGTTATATAGCCTCCATGTGTTTGAATGTTTTTGAGTGTTTTTACTGTAGTTGATTTCTAATTTCATGTTATTGCGATCTGAGATGCTTGATATGATTTCAGTCTTCTTGAAATTGTAGAGACTTGTTTTGTGTCCTAACATGTGGTCTCTTTGAGAATGACAAATGTGCACTTGAGGAGAATGTATATTCTGCAGCTTTGGGGTGAAATGTTCTGTAAAAATCCATTAAATCCATCTGATCTGGTGTGCAATTTAGAGTCAGTGTTTCTGTGTTGACTTTTTGTCTGGAAGACCTATCCAGTGAAGTCAGTGGGGTGTTAAAGTCCATGACTATGACCGTATTGCTGTTGGTCTCTCCCTTAAAGTCCTTAAGGTTATTATTGATAAGTCCTTATTTATTGCCATTTTAATCCTTTATGCCTATGTTTCTCTATTTCTTATTATTATTACAGCAGTAGCTTTAACATATCCTGCAATGCTGGTTTGGTGGTGATAAAACTCCTCTAGCCTTTTTTTGTCTGGGAAGCTCTTTATTTCACCATCTATTTTGAATGGTAGCTTTGCTGGATAGAATAGTCGAGGTTTCAGATCCTTGTTTTACATTACCTTGAATACTTCATGCCATTCCCTTCTGGCCTTTAGAGTTTCTGATGAGAAGTCAGCTGACAGACTTATGGGAGCTCCTTTGTAGGTAACAGATTACTTTTCTCTTGCTGCCTTTAAGATTCTTTCTTTGTCTTGAATTTTTGGCATTTTAATTATGATGTGTCTGGGCATGGGCCTCTTTGGATTCTTCTTTCTTGGGACTCTCTGTGCCTCCTGAACTTGTGTGACTTTTACCTTGACCAGGTTAGGGAAGTTTTCTGCCATTATTTCTTCAAACAGCTTCTCTAACTCATGCTTACTTTTGACCTCTTCTGGCATTCCTATGATGTGAATATTATTATGTTTCATGCTGTCCCACAGCTCCCTTAGACTGCCCTCCTGTTTTTTGTTTTTTCTTTTTGGATCTCTGATTGATTTTTTTCTACCCTGTCTTCTAATTCTCTGATCCAGTCCTCAGCTTCCTCTAACCTGCTGTTTATTCCTTCAAATGTATTCTTTATTTCTGCTATGTCATTCTTCATTTCTGACTGGTCATTTTTCATAGTTTCCATATCTTTTTTCATGCTGTTGAGCATCCTTACAATCATTATTCTGAACTCTATATCTGATAGATTGCTAATCTCCATTTCATTTAACTCTTCTTCTAGAGACTTCTCTTGTTCTTTCATTTGGGGTTATTTTTCTGTCTCCCCATTTTGACTGTCTGTTTGGGTTTGTTTCTATGTATAAAGTAGGCCTGCTAGCACTCTCAGTCTTTTTGGATGGTCTCTGGTGCAGGCCAATGTCAGACATTGCTTGTGACTGGCCTTGAGTACCCTGTTTGGAGCTATCTACAACCCACAGCTTGAGGTGCACTCTGTTGGGGCTGGGTGCATTTGTATAGGACCAAGATGCACACCAAAGTCTGCTTTTCCAAGGCCCAGGTCCAGAAGCAGGTTAGGCAAAGATTCAGAGCACTCTGAAGTCTGCCTCTGCCTACGGGCTGATTAATCTGATTCTCTTAATGAGCCTCAGGCTGTAGAAACTCCACGACATAGGGCCAGAGGTTTTCCAGTGGGTGGGGCAGTTGCTTCCCCCTCAAGCAAAAGCTGCTTGAAAGATAAATGTCTACCTGTGAAAGATATACTCTTTGATATTGAGGAATGGCTCAGCACTGGAATCCAGAGAGGTACCCTCTGAGCTCTATCTCCAGAGCCCACAACTCTAGATTCTCCTCACAGGGCTCCAGTCCACTCTGCCCTCCCTCTGCTGGAGCCCAAGTTTAGTGGCTGCACACAAAACTTTGTGCGTTGGCTCTTTAAGAGGATGCCTGCATTTCCAGCTGTTTCTTCCTGGCAGAGAGAAACCTGGCTGCTTTTCACAACCAGATGTTATGTGGGTACGTTTCTCAGTTCTCATGCTCTTAGCTGGGAAGCCCAGCCTGGGGTTTAGGCCCCAGAGTCCTCAGTGGGAACCCCCCACAGCTGAGATAACCCTCTGGGCCTTCAACTGCTGCCTGTGGGAGCCCCACCAGTGCTCTCTTTGCCTCCACACTTCCTACCAGTCTCTATGTGGTCTCCACTTTTCCTCCTTGGTTATGAGGGTGCTCTCCAGCTTGTCTTTAGTTACACTTGATTATTCAGGATGGTTTTTCTATATTTTAGTTGTAATTCCAGTTTTGTCCCGGGAGAGTGTCAGCATAGCTTCCACTCAGTCTGCCGCCATCTTTAATCTCTTTTTCCGTACTAATTAGTGTCAACACCTATTAAAGCCAGTTCTATTAAATTGTATATTCTTGGAAAGCAAACATTTCGATTGGTAAAATAAAAAAATAAATGTTTTAAATATAAATAAATAAAGACCTAAACCACTTCTAATATTAAACATTGAAATAAATGTGAGCCCGACCTGCATGGCTCAGCAGTTGAGTATCGACCTATGATCCAGGAGATGGAGGTTTGATTCCTGGTCAGGGCACGTTCCTAGGTTGCGGGCTCAGTACCCAGTGCAGGCCATGCAAGAGGCAGCTGATCAATGACTCTCTCATCATTGATGTTTCTCTGTCCCTCTCTCTTCCTCTCTCTGAAATCAGTAAAGATATATTAGATAAAGAAAAAGAAAGAATGTGAGTTATACATACATTTAAGAAAGTTAAATAGAAACAAGTAAGATAATTATTTTCCAACCCTCTTATTCCAGTTTAGGGTCATGCGTGGCCAGAATCTATCCTGGCAACTCAGAGTGGAAAATGGGAACCAACCCTTCACAGAATGCCCTCCTATCAAGGGGTGCATCTCACACACACACAGACACTCACTCCTACTTAGGACAATTTAGTTAGTTTTATTTTTTATATGTTATTATTGATTTCAGAGACAAGAAAGGAGAGAGAGAAACATCAGTGATGGGAGAGAGTCATTGATTGGTTGCCTGCTGCATGCCTCCTACTAGGAATCAAGCCCACAACCTGGGCATATGCCCTGAGCAGGAATTGAACCGTGATCTCCAGGTTCATGGGCTGATGATCAAACCCTGAGCCATGCTGGTTCGGCTCCCTGGGACAATTTAGACATGCCAATTCACCTCATTTGTACATCTTTGGGATGCGGATACCCAGAGAAAACGAGTAGCCAGAGAAAACATGTGCAGACATGGGGAGAATGTGCATATATATAAATTAACTCAAAATGGAATAAAAACCTAAATGTAAGACCTAAAACTATAAAACTCCTAAAGCAAATGTAGAAGGCTCATGAGATTGAATTTGGCATTGACTTGTTGGATATTGCACCAAAAGTACAGGCAACAAAAGCAAAAATAGATAAATGAACTATATTAAATTAAAAACTTTTGTTCATCAATGGACACAATTGAGTGAAAGTGCAAGCTACATAATGGGAGAGATTTTTGAAAATTATTTTATAAAAGGTTAATATCTAGAATAGATAGAGAATTCCTACAACTCAACATCAATAAAACAACCCAATTTAAAATGGGCAAAGGACTTGAGTATACATTTCTCTAAAGAAGATATACAAATTGGTCAATGAACATGGAAGATGCTCAGAGTCACTAATCATTAGAGAAATGCAAATCACAATGCAATGAAATATCTCACACTCATTAGGATGGCTATCAAAAACATGGAAAATAACAAGTAGTTTTGGTGAGGATGTGAAAAAGTTGGAACCCTGTGTTCTGTTGGTGGGATGTAAAATGGTCTAGCATGTATAGAAAACAAAATAGAGAATCCTTAAAAAAATTAAAACTAAAATGGTAATATGATCCAGCAATCCCACTGATGGTTACATGTCCAAATGAACTGAAAGCAGGATCTCAAAGAGATACTTGCATGCCCGGCATGTTCATTACAGCATTATTCACAATAGCCAAAATGCCAAGATGTGGAAACAACCCAAATGTATTCAATTTTTTAGGGAGCTATTTTGAATGGCATTTTTAAAAAACTTCCATTTACAAATGATCATTGTTAACACATAAGAACAGAACTGACTTTTTGTGTTAATCTTGCATTCTATGACTTGGTTAAACCTATACAGGTAGACAATAGTATTATGTGCAAATAGAAAACAAGTACAAGATGAGTATACGAATAACTCAAATGAATCCCGAGGACTGTTCCGTGTGCACTTGAGAAGAATGTAAATTTTACTGTTGTTGGGTGGAGTATTCTGTGTATCTGTTAGGCCCAGTTTTGCTATAGTGTTGTTCAGTTCCTCTATATCCTTATCTTCTGCCTGGTTGTTTTATCCATTATTGAAAGTGAGATAGTGACATCTAGTATTATTGTGTTGCTGTCTGTTTCTCTCTTTAATTCTGTTTGCTTCATATATTTAGGAGCTCTGATATTTGATACATAAATATTTATAATTATTTTATCTTCTTGGTTAATTGACCATTTTATCCTTATATAATGTCCTTCTTTGTCTCTTTTAAGAGCTTGTGACTTACAGTCCATTTTGTCTGCTGGATCATATTACCATTTTAGTTTTAATTTTTTTAAGGAATCTCCATTTTTTTTTTTCATACATGCTGCACCATTTTACAACCCACCAACAGAACACAGGGTTCCAGCTTTTTCACATCCTCACCAAAACCACTTGTTATTTTCCTCTCTCTCGGTTACTATTTGGATAAAATGTCTTTTTCCATGTTTTCACTTTCAGTTTAAGTGTGACGTTACATGTAAAGTGAGTTTCTCATTTAGTTGGGACCTGTTTTTTTTTTTTGTTTTTTTTTGTATCCACTTCAGCCAATCTATGTCTTTTGATTGGAAAATTTAATCCATTTAATTTAAAGCAATTATTGATATGGAAGTAGTTACTGTTGAAAATTTGTAAATATTTTTTATATGTCTTGTAGATTTTTGTCCTTCCTTTCTTTTCTTAGTGACTTTCTTTGTGCTTTGTGGATTTTTTTTTTAAAAAAAATGTTTTTATTGATTTTAGAGAAAGAGGAAGGGAGAGAAAGAGATAGAAGCATCAATGAGAGAGAAACATCAACATTAGTTGGCTGCCTCCTGCATGCCCCTGCTGGGGATGGAGCCCACAACCCAGTCATGTGCCCTAACCAGGAATCAAACTGGTTCATGGGTCGACTCCCAACCATTGAGTCACACCAGCCAGGCTTGTTGATTTTTTGTAGTGATGTGCTTTGATTCCCTTCTCATATCCTTTTGTGTATATTTTATAGATATTTTCTTTGTAGTTACCATTGTAATTACATAAAACATCTTAGTTATAACATTCTATTTTAAACTGATAAAACTTAATGTTAATTGCATGCAAAAACTCTGCTCCTATACAGCTATACATTTTATGTTGTTGATGTCACAAATACATCTTTACATACTGTATACCCATTAACATAGGTATATAGTTTTTAAGTGTTTTTATGTCATTTAAATTCTATACAAGAATTAAAAGTGAATTTATGAAACAAAATTGTATACTGTTAAGGTCCCAATCCAAAGCCTGGAAACAACTTACCTGGGCCTCTCCCCACTTAACAGGCCCTGAACACAATTTTGTCATCCAATACCCATAAGCCCTTTTGGGAAATTCTCTTCAACTTCCCAGCCAATAAGCTTTCTCCTCTGAAAGCAGCAGATGCTTTTACAGGAACACTGTCATTGAATGTCAAGCTTATCTCTTTGGATTTTCCTCTTTTCCTAGATCTTGACCCCACAATTACTTACTGCTTTGGTAGCTACCTAGTAACTTCCAAAATATGCTATTTTATTTGGCCCAGTTATTCAAGATGATTGAGAGCATCTTGTTGAGAGCATCTTAATCATCTAGTTCATTAGCAGAAGCAGAATCCCTACTAAGCTTTGTATCTCTAACTACCTAAGTCCTGAGATTGCAGTTTTGAGCAAACTGACAGAAATTCTAGCTATTTCCACTAGGAATTTATGAAGATGTGTATCCAGTCTCAGTGGACCATGAACCATTTCTGCTCATTGGTCCTGAACTGAGTGGGAAACACTGCTAACCATACTAATAGCAGTAACAGATTGACTTCTTCAGGGTTTCTGGAACCATCCGTAATAATAGTCATTGTGTATTATCTCAAAGAACCTTCTGCAAACCACAAGCGGCTGTGGTGTACTCTCTCATGAATTTCTCCCTGACAACTTAGATGTGGGGAGAGGAGGGTTGCTTGTAATCCTCCATCATTTGTATTCCATCTGGATTGTGGTATTCTGTTGGGTGGGAAAGAGAGAGGGGAGAGCTAGATTTTATGCTGCAGTATCACAATGTGCCAATGAAGTCTCATAGTGCCAGGGACCCTCAACCTAGATACTACACTGAACCCACTAGTAGGTGGAGTTTAGGTGTATTTGGGGTGAGAGGTAGGTGGAGATGGGTTGGATGGCTTTAGTAGCAAGCAAAGCTGTTTCTCCCACACTAGCATGAAAATGCAAGTATTTGTGAATTTCTTACCTATTTTCCCCCAGCGAAGAGAATGAGAAGTAAGGGCCACTGGTGAACACTGAGTTAGAACAAGTGAACATTTAGATGAGTGATCCCATCTACATAATGAATCTAATGGACTCATTGAAGAGTTTTCAGATCCTCTTACCCAGGCTTTGTGATCAATGTTTAATATCACTGGCAACTTCCTGACTGAAAGCAATATTAATTTGCTATTACCCTGGTCTGGGGAACAAGAATAAGTACCATGGGCTCCCAAGGCTTCTGTTAAGTTTATAGAAGTGGCTCATATTTTCTGAGACTAGTGTATATTGACTCTGCAAATGTGCTTCCAATTTGCTCCCCAGATAAACTCAGTTTGAACTCTATCCACTTTGAAGTTGAGCTACTAAATGAATTATAAGAATGTTTAACCTTTGAAAGCATGCCGTATCCCCAAATTTCTATTAAAACTACAGATAACTTCTGATTATGACAACTCAGAATTAAAAACTGAGCCACTTCTTGGTACATATCCAAAGGAAATTAAATGTGAATCTCAAAATGGTATCTGCACTCCCATGTTCATTGCAGCATTATCCACAATAACTAAAATACTAGAGCAACCTAAATGTCTGTCAGTGTACAAATGGATAAAGAAAAGGTGATATTTGTATATGTATGAGCATATACATACCATTTTCATTGACAGGGACGAACCTGGAGGATCCACAGGTAGAAACCTTTATGGGAAGTGAAATAAGCCAGACAAAGAAAGGCAAATCCTACATGCTCTCACTTATATGTGGAATCTAAAATAGTCAAACTCACCCTGACTGGTTTGGCTCAATGGTTAGAGTGTTGGCCCGCGATTTAAGGGTCCCAGGTTTGATTCTGGCCAAGAGCCTTGGTTGCAGGCTCATCCCCGGCTCCGGTTGAGGCGTACACTGGAGGCAGCCAATCGATGTGTCTCTCTCACATCAATGTTTCTCTGTCTGCCTCCCTCCCTGTCCCCCTCCCTCTCTCTCTTTTTCTCTCTCTCCCTCTCCGCTTCCACTCTCTCTGAAAAGCAATGGAAAAAATATCCTAGATGAGGATTAAAAAAATAAAACAATCAAACTCATAGAAGCAGAGAGTAGAATGGTGGTTGCAAGGGGTGGGGTGGTAGAATAGAAAATGAGGACGTGTTGGTCAAAGGGTACAAAGTTTCAGGATGAGTTCTGGAGATCTAATGTACAACAGGGTGACTACAGTTAACAATACTGTATTATATACTTGAAATTTGCTAAGAAAGTAAATCTTAAGTGTTCTTACCACAAAAAACTATGTGAGGTAATGAATATGTTAATTAGCTTGAGTGTAGTAATCATTTCACAATATGTACATATCAAAATATCAATTTGTAAACCTTAAATATATATGATTCCTATTTGTCAATTATACCTCAAGAGAGCTGGAAACAAACAAACAAACAAACAAAGAACTGACTTGAGTTGGTTGTCTTGCAGGTATGAAAGGATTGAAATCCCAATCCATATTGTACCTCATGTAACCATTGGAAAAGTGTGCCTTGAATCAGCAGTTGAGCTGCCCAAGATCCTGTGCCAAGAGGAGCAGGATGCATATAGGAGGATCCACAGGTAGAAACCTTTCTTGTTCCTCTTCTCCACTTCTACATCCCAGTCCCTTCTGTCCTCTTCTGTCCTTTCATCTTAGCAGCTCAACTGTTGAGCCCCCTTTTCTTTTACCACTCTGTGAGGATGCTTCATATCAGTCCCTAATCATAATGTTTCTCATACTGTAGGATAACAATCTCATTAACATTTGTTCATCTCCTGCTGCACTTTAAATCCTCCAAGGGCAAAGACACTTTTGGGTTATAAAAAAATAATAAACTATAATATCTTAGTATCCCCTATGCCAACCACTGGGTCTTGCCCAATAAATGTGTACTATGTGAAGGCTTCAATGAGAGACAGTAATTTCAAAATTATCTCTTTGAATTATATCAAAGCTCTGAATAAAGTCACATCTTAAAAAATCTTGAAAACTATAACAATGATGGAAATTTAAATTATATATATTCATCTAATCCAGATTGCAGACGTCTGGTGAAATTTATCATTTTGTTATATAGTCCATAACCATTTTGTTTTCCATTCACTGCTGCTTTGTTACTAACCTAAACTATTTTATCCCTTTAGTCTTACACATCTGGATTCAGTAACCAAGATCCATAATGGCTCAGGTAAGATTTTTTTCTTGAGTATAGGCAGTGATCTTTGAAATACTCAGCTGACAGAAGCAAATTTAGTTTAAGTGATTAAAGTGATTGGTACAAGTTATCCTCAAGTTTCCTTTTCCAAAAGCTTTGCCGTTCATTAATCCTGACTCCAACTTTTCTACTGAATGCCTTAGACCCTTGAATAACATAAATGCTACCTAGAGTAAGACTGGAGGAAAGACAGGAACGCATTTTATGGTAGACCTCCTCCGTGGTGTGCTGGTACATGTTTAATAACCAGTTCTCGGGGGGGGGGGGCCTGATTTGGTGTGTTTGCCATTTTCCATGGTATAATACCCCTCCATGGCTGATTTCAAACAACTAACATGGTCTCAATCAGATCACAAGCTTTCTGAAATTTCAACAATTGACTCTCGTAAGCTGGTCTAAATTGGTTCTAGCATACCACTACCAGCCTATTGTGGTGGGATTTGAAAGGGATGGATAGACAGACAGACAGACAGACAGATGAAAGGGAGGGCATGAGAGAGGAAATTGTTTCATTCCAATAAGTTTAGAAGGAATTCCTATACAAGGTCAAGGAACAGCAAGCTCAATACAATATACAAAATTACTTTTCCCCGACATATACAGCTACCCACCCACATTTCTTTAACCCTGAATCCCACACCATTCTGTGCAGTCTTCCCCAGTGGCTAACAAAGCCACCAGTGAGGAAGAAGGGGAAGCTTTTAAGTATTACAGATAATTACTTTGAGAGGAAAAGAAGAGAGAGATGGTTTAGTGTACCTGTCCCATCATTTCTATCTGGAGGTAAAACACAGCAAAGAGTTAAAAAGTTAAAAGTTGTTAATATATAAAATGTAGCCATACTATAAAGGCATAGTAATTTAAGCCAGAAGTGGACAAATCAGTAGAACTAAAGAGAGCACAGAAATAGGTCCATATATATATATGAATTTATATTTAAGAAAGATAGTACTTCAAATCAATTTTAAAAAGATGAATTATTCACTAAATAGTACTGGGATAGTTCATTTGTTTGTTTATTCATTCAAGAAACATTTGAGTATCTCTTCTCAGCTAGGCACTATTCTAGGCACTGGGGTACAGTGCTGGACAAAAGAGACGGTCTTAATTGTCAATGGACTTATCTTCTGTTTCCATTAGGGGGGAAATTAGATTCCTATCTAACATCCTACGCACAAAAAAAAAAAAAAAATTCAGTTATATTTATTTTTTTATTTTATTTTTTTATATTTAAATTTTTACTGTTATATATGGTACAATCACTTTGGGAAAGAGGTTAGTAATTACAATTACCAAATGTCCCACCAGTTTCTCTCCTAGGCATATACCCCAAAGAGTTGAAAACATGTGTTCAAACAGAAATGAGTACAGGAATGTTCATAGCAACATGATTCACAATAGACAAAGAGGGGAAACACCCAAGTGTCTGTCAGTGGGTGAATGGACAAAGTATAATCCATCCATACAGCAGAGTACTGCTCAGCAACAAAAAGTACAAACTACTGATACATGAACAATCTGGATGAATCGCAAGAGCAGTATGCCAAGTGAAAGAAGCACCACCCAAAATGCTACATACTCTGTAGTTCCATTTATCTAAAATTACAGAATAGGCAAAACTAACCTATGGTGACAGCAAGCACATTAGTAGCTGCTGGGGCCAGAGGTAAAGGGGCATTGACATTGACTGCAAAGGGAACTACAAGGAGTCCTCTGGGCTGATGGAAATGGTCTATACCTTGATTAGGGGTGTTACATGGTGTGTGCACTTGTCAAAAGTCATTGAATTGTATACTTAAAATGGGGTTGTTTTATTGTCTGTAGATTATGCCCTTGTAAAGCTCATTTTAAAAGGAAAAAAATACAGGAGGAAAATATGAGAGGATATTTTTCAAACTCTAAGGAGGTAATGGCCTAAATATAATTGCAAACCCTGAACTCAAAAAGGAAAGACTGACTAAATAAGAATTAAAGACTTTTATGGACCCCTTCAGAAAAATCAAATTGTTCATAATAATCTTTAAAAGAAATATGGGTTAAGATTAAATTATCAGTTTTTCACCTTTTCTTTTGGCAAAGATTAAACTGAGAGATAATTTCATGAGGATGTGGGAAAAGTGAATGCTCCCATATACTGTTCCTGGAGGTATAATTTGGTACAATCTGGAAAATAGTGGATAATCCATTTTAAAATATACATTGACTTGATTATAGCAATTCTACTTCCAGAAATGTATCCATCAAAAATTTGCAGGACAGCCCTAGCCAGTTTTCCCAGTGGTTAGAGCATTGGACTGCAGACTGAAGGGTCCCGGGTTCGATTCAGGCCAAGGGCACATACCTCTGTTGTAGGCTCGATCCCTGGCCCTGGTCCGGAGGCAACCAATCGATGTGTCTCTCTCACATCGATGTTTCTCTTTCTTCTCTCTGTCCCTTCCATTCTCTCTGAAAGAGCAATGGGAAAAATATCCTTGGGTGAGGATTTAAAATAAAAATTTGTAGGACAAGTGTGCAAAAATAAATTTAAAGGGGTATTAATTGCAGTCTTTATAATAGCAAAAAGAAACCCCAAAACACAGATGCCACTGAAATTTCCATCAACGGAGGATTTATTAAATTATACATCTATTCTGATAAATATTGTACAGCCCTTAAGAAGGAAAGCTAGATCTTTATTGACACAGAAAGATGTCTATAACATATTGTTATGTGGGGGAAGAGTAGCATCCCAAATCATAGTTTTTAGCCCTATCTGGTTTTGCTCAGTGGTTAAAGCATTGACCCACTGACTGAAGGGTCTCAGGTTTGATTCCAATCAAGGGCATGTACCTCAGTTGCAGGCTCCAGCTCTGGCCCAGTCAGGGCACATGCAGGAGGCAACCAATCGATGTGTCTCTCTCTCATTAATGTTTCTCCCTTGCTCTCTCCCCTCCCTCCCTCCCTTCCACTCTCTCTGAAAAGCAATGGAAAAAATATCCTCGGGTGAAGATTTAGAAAAAAAAATCATAGTTTTTATTCTAAAGTACACATACACACACATATACATATAGCTTGGAAGATGTACCCCACTGTATTACTGTGGTCATTTTCAGTAAGTCATATATTATGAGAGAGAAAAAGATATTTCCATTAGGTGAAATTGGTTTTAAAAAGAGTGCCATCAAATTCTTGTCTCACTATGAAGCTAAACATTTATAGTAAGGCATGAAAGATGTTAACTCTCTTACTCTTCATCTCTCTGTTTTTTCCTCATTTTAATAGAGGAGCTTTCAAGTGAGTTGAATTAATGTATTTATTTCTTCAATGTACATAACATTTGAGAAGTGATTTTCCTATTGGACTTGAGGAAAACTAAAAGTTGCAGAAGGTAGAGTTCTGGCTCTCTAGGAAGTTGTGGTCATTTACAGTGTGGGAAGGACTGAGGACTGGGGAAAGAAATCCTTCTGTAGCTCTTAGCCTTTTTGCCTAAGGGAGTAAAGAGCTGGTCATTTTCTGTTCTCTGCTCAGCTTGGCTTCCCTCTGGCCTATGTATCCAGGGGTGTTCAGGAATGCCTCAGAATAGGTAACTCTGCTCAGCTGTTCTGTCTTTCCTCTGTCTGGACGTAGAAAATTGTCTGCCAGTCCTACTTATTGCACTTTTTCTACTTCCTCCTCCAACCCCTTCTTTCTGTGTTCACAGTTGGGGGGCTGCTGGTGGTGGAGTGTTATTTCATCTGTGTTTTTCCTATTGAAGTGTTTACCAAGAATCTGTGCAGTCAGATGTCAGCAGTTAGCGGGCCTCTCCTACAGTGGTTGGAGGACAGACTGGAGCAAAACCAACAGCATTTGCAGGAGTTGCAACAAGAAAAGGAAGAGCTTATGCAAGAACTTTCTTCTCTAGAATAAAGTGGGAGATAAAAGGAGGTAACAAACTTTTTTTTCCCAATGGTCTGAAAATTCACACACCTCATATATAGGCAGACAATGGAGCAGCTCCTTGTATATCCACAATGGATGAGTTTTATGCATGGAATAAACACAAGACATCTTCCTAAAAATTTCATTGGGGCTTAAAGAACCCTCTACCTGTAACTGGCCTGCAAAGAGCATTGCAAAATGATTTAAGGAGAATATGAAAGGTTTTTTTTTTAAGGCTATGGAAGGTGCATTG
The DNA here is from genome assembly GCF_054644295.1 of Miniopterus natalensis. Lineage (NCBI taxonomy): Eukaryota > Metazoa > Chordata > Mammalia > Chiroptera > Miniopteridae > Miniopterus > Miniopterus natalensis. The sequence continues at coordinate 69,328,206 of NC_142103.1, forward strand.
GCAAGGACAACCTGTAATAAAATGTCTGGGTAATATATTTTAAATGTTTATTTTCCCCTTGTTTAACTTGGAAATATTTATTTTCATTTTCAGATACACTCCCTAGAATAAGCTGAAGGAAAAGGAGTATTTAATGTTTTAGTTTTATAGTTATGATGTTTATGTTGGACAAGTAAATAAGTACACAAGGTTTATGTCTTCCTTCTTGATCTCTGAAATGTGTATTCTGAGATACCTATCAAAGTTGAATCTATGTGGGTTCCTTTCTAACCAAATAGATTAGTTCTAGCATATCTGACTCTGAAGTAAAATTTTATCAAGCAAATCCTATTTACCTAGGAACTTCCATTATAAATGTGTTTTTCCAGAAATATTTAGCATTTAGGATATAACAAAAATCATACTTTAACATGTTCTGTTGCATTATTCTTACCTTGTGTAACCACAGATGTTAAATGTGTCTTCAGAAAAGAGTCAAGCCTATTGCATACTGGAAATTAAAGTGGGAACTGGAGGAAGTAGAAAGAAAGTAAACAAAAAGAGCCCCAATCTCAACAAAGCATTGGTTTTTGTTTCTTACTTATCCTTAGATTATTGTTTTTCATGTTTTAAAGTATAGTCTAGAACCACCTGTACCAGAATCACTTGGAGGTCAAACTTCATCTCTGGGGGTGGAACCCAGAAATTTTTGTGAACTCCCCAGCTGATTCTAAGGCATGCTAAAGTTTGAAAACCACTACCCTAGGGCATATGCAGTATAAATGCTATATTTTCCCTAATTCCTCACAGCCACAGTTCTTCTCTATTTTTTCTTTCCCTATAGGAAAAATGAAAATATCCAAGTGAAAAATTAAATAAGCTAAATCAATTTTGAAGAAAAAGTTGGAAGACTCACATTACCTGATTCAAGACTTATTATAAGACAGGAGTAATCAAATAGTATGGTCTATGCCCAACTGATTTTGACAAAGGTGCAAAAGCAATGCAATGAAGGAAGGATAGTCTTTTCAACAAATGATGCTGGAGTAATTGGACACCCAAAGGCAAAAAATGAACTTTGACATAAAATGCAAACCTTATACAAAAATTAACACAAAACGTATCATGGATTTATATGTAAGATGTAAAACTACAAAAATTTTAGAAATAAAATCATAGAAAAATCTTCAGGATCTTGGGCTAGGCAACAAGTTCTCAGCCTTTACCCCAAAAGCACAATCCTAAAAGGAAAAGTCGATATATAGGACTTCATCAAAATGAAAAACTTTTGCTTTGCAAAACCTTTAAAAGGAGGAAATTATTGAGAGAATTATTTGCAAACCATATATCTGATCAATTTAGAATATATAACAGTAAAAATAGTCCAATTGGAAAATGAGCAAAAGGCATGAATAGACATTTCACTAAAGAAGCTATATGAATGGCAAGTAAGCACATGAAAAGATGTTGCACTTCATTAGTTATCAGGGAATGCTGATTTATTACTACACAATTATCAGAACACCTAAAGAAAAAATATTGAAAATACCAGATGCTGTTGAGCATACAAACTGGATCTCTCCTACATAGCTGATAGGAATGTAAAATGAAATTTTAATAAAGTTAAACATATATGCATCATGTGACCCAGCAGTTGAACTCTTGGACATTTATCACAGAGAAATGAAAACCTATGTTGGCAAGAAAACTTGTACACAAATGTTTTTAGCGTCTTTATTTGTAATAGCCCCAAACTGGAAGCAACCCAGATGTCCTGCAATTGAGTGGTTAAACCAACCATCCATACTATGGAATACTACTCTTCAATTGAAAGGAATAGACTATTGATACACACAACTTGGATGGACCTCAAGGGTATCATGATGAATGAAAAAAAAAAAACAGTCTCAAAAGGTCACATACTGTATGATTGATTTATGTAACGTTCTTGAAATGACAGAATTACAGAAATGAAAAAAGGATTAATGGTAGTCAGGCATAGGGTCTGGAGGTGTATGGGGTAAATGTGACTATTAAGAGTTCCTTTGTGCTGATGGAACAGTTCTGTATCTTGATTGTGGCATTGATTAAATGAATTTATATCTGTGCTAAAACTACATACACCTACAAATGAATGCATTAAAATCTGAGTAAGTTCTGCAGTCTGGTAAGGAGTATTGTACCATTGTATCATGTGAAACTGGATAAGGTCTGCAGTCTAGTAAAGAATATTGTACCATTTTCAATATGTGGGTTTTAAAGTAGTACTATACTTATGTAAGATCTTATTACTGGGGAAAACTGAGGGAAGGGTACATGGGACTCATTGTACTATTTGCAACTTCTTGTAGGTCCATAATTATTGCAAAATAAAAAATCATAAGTACTAAATAAGGTACTAGGATTTATGGTACTTATTTTATGAAATAAGGTAAAAGTAATAAAAAGAAAGTCTAAGGGCAATAAAATGATTTGAGTTTTTTACAGGCCAACCTCGAGCACACATCCCTTTCCCTTTCTGGGCTTCATTTTATTTTTTTATAAGGTTAGAGTAGATGGCCACCAAGTTTCCTTTTAGCTAAGTGTTCAGTCTTTAAGTGTTAAGCATCACAAGGAACAGTGATGTGAACAAGATGTGTCATTACTTCCCACTTGCACCAATCTGGTTTATACAATATACTGCATTCGGCTCACGATTGTGTATTCCCTTCTGGTCAGCAGATTCTATTTTCAATCACAGCCAAGATTCTGATGGAAACAGATACACACGTGTTTTCTTTCTTTGTTTTCTCATCTGTTCATTCAACTCATTGCATTCTGACCTATGCCCACATCACTCCATTCAAACCACTCCTGCCAAAGTCACCAATGACCTCCACATAATGAAAGTCAATAGATGTCTTTCCTGTCCTTAATGAATCTTTCAGTCCTGACACAATTGGCCACTGTTCTTTGAAATATCTCTTTTGGCTTCTGCTATTCTACTCTTTTCTGATTTTTCTCTTCTCTGGCTGTTTCTTCTCAAATTCATTCATAGGCTTCTTCACATTTGCTTACTTATATGCAGTTGACAGACAAATCTGTGTCTCCATCTAGACTAGAGGGGGGAATGTCTGGCCTGCAGGCCATATATGCCAGCAAAATAATTTGATCTGGTTTTGTCAAGGTGACTGCAGGCGGACTCAAAATTCAACAAATCTAGGAGCTTTTTTCATAGCTAATTTTTAAGTTGATAATTTTGTATGGCCCACAAATGATGTTATAAATATCCAAATGGCCCTTGGCAGAAAAAAGGCTCCCTACCCCTGATATAGACCTTTGTGCGAACTCTAGACCTACAATTCTACCTGCCTACTATAGATTTCCACTCCGCTGTCTTAATGGCACATCATCCAGCAATCAGTTACACTAAACAAATATGTGAATTGATTAAGCAAATAAATATATTGAGGAAAGGGAGAACTAGGTTTTTCAGTGTCAGAGAAATGATTTACAAACATGAAAAGGGGGAAGGGTAAAATGAACCTCATGGTGTTGGACTGAAATTGGAAGTATTAATACAAACTTTTTTCCCAAAGGGAAAAAGTATGAACTTGATCCAAGATGGGGGCAGAGTAGGTAGAAGTTACACTCACCTCCTTCCAGGACCAAACTAGAATTTCAAAGAAAATATAGAACAATGAACTTGAATAACCAACTGACTAACTGAACAGAAGTCTTATAACCAAGGATTTATAGAAGAAGCCATATCAAGACTGCTAGGAAGGGTGGAGACGCAAAAAGGGCTGGTCCTACACAAATATGCAGTGGCTGATAATCCAGAGGGATTCCCAACTACAGAGGTCCTCCCTGAGGAGCATAGGGTCTTAACTTCATGCCAGGCTTCCCAGTCTATAGCACCAGAGCCAGTAAAAGGAGCCCACATAACATCTGACTATGAAAATCAGCGTGGATTCTGTCCGCCAGGAAGAGATGGGAGTCTGTTAGAAATCCAGGCACCCTCTTGCACCCTCTTAAAGGGCCAGCACACAAAATCTCATTCACAGCCACTCACCCTAAGCTCCAGCAGAGAGATGGCGGCTGGGAGCAGAGTAGTCCTGTGAGGAGAAGGATTGTGTGGCTGTGGGGAGAGAGCTGAAGGATCAGTCGACAGGGTCCCTGTGCTGAGTCCTCCCACGGACTCCATCTTCCTTGGGTCAGGGACTCCCCTACTTATGGCATCAGCTTGGGGAATGCACTAACCCCACACTCCTGACTCCCTGCCCCCCCACCCTGTGGAGCTCACACCCCGCAGAGGAGTCAGCTGCCTGACCCCATGATGTAGAGGTCCACGTGGGCTCGGGGTGTCAGAGACCGAGTGGCGTGGCATTGGGACAGGGGCCATTCCCCCACCTTTCTGAAAGCCTGACATCTACTGACCCCCCAACAGGAGATCCACTAGCCCCACCCTCCCAACTCCCAGGCACCCTGCCCTATTGAGCTCAGACTCTCAGGGTGGTCTGGGCAGCATCCAAGAGAGATTGATTTGTGTGGTTCTAGGGCAGGGGCCATTCCCCCTTCATGCAAGCCTGACCCGCATCACCCTCCAATAGGAGATTCACTAGGCCCAACCTCCCAATTCCTGAGGCACCACTCTGCTGAGCTCAGGCTGTCAAGGAGGTCCAGGCAGAATCCAGGAGAAAAAGCTGTGTCACTCTAGGGTAGGGGCCATCTTTACCTCTCATGCCTGACTGAAACCACTGTGCCCCTGTAGAGCCCTCCCTTCACATGGCCAAATCTTGATCTGTTTGGGCCTGATGAACTTTGCTGGCCTCACCCTGATGACTCCCTTAGACCCTTCCCCACCAAAAAGGTCTATGTGCACCTGGTGGGTGGGAGCTGGCCTTAGTGTACCCTGGGACTTTTGCTGAGTGGCCTCAGACCCAGCACAGGCAGTGAATTTGAATCTGTATCAGTTTGGTGACCACCACCTGCCCCTACCTGGTGACTGATGAGAACCTACCTCATGCAACTTGCATACCACCAGAGGCCTTTTCAGTGACTGAGCCTAGCAGGCAGCTGGCAGGCAGACGCAGGTGAAGGTGGATCTCAGGGTGCCTTGGGCCTTTTGCTGACCTGCCCCGGACAAAGTGCTCGTGGAAGTGAGGCTTGGTGCTCAGCTTGGCCCTTCCCACTCACACCCAGGCCCAGCAGAGGTAGCCACAAACTGGATAGCTTTGTAGCTCCAGACAGGTAGTCCAGGACCAGTCACAGAGAGTGCCTGACATTGACCTGCGCCAGACTCCCTCCCAAGAAGCCCTAGAATCAACACACCAAGTGGCAGACTTTAGAACACATCAGAGCAGGACTCAATTAGCTCCAAAAGCAGCACATCCAAAGGGAGATCTCAGTAGGCACCAGACTCTGCTGCAGCAAATTCTACTTCATGTGGTTAGCATCTGCACAGCCACTCAAACACTGTGGCCAGGGTCAATCCTCACAGTCAGCCAGCCTGAGGGTCAACCCTGAGCACAGCTTGTCCAACAGCAATCAAGACTTAAGTATGACAGGAAGGCTCACATAACCCACCCAAGGGACATCTCTGGAGCACCTTGCTTGGGTGATCAGGAAAACTGTGCTGTTGAGCCTCACGACACACCAATCACATAAGGCCTTCAAAACAAGATTGGGATGTATAGCATATCTAACTAATACACAGAAACAAATACAGACAAGCAGCCAAAAATGGGGAGACCAAGAAACATGCCTCAAGTGAAAGAACAGGAGAAATGCCCAGGGAAAGAACTAAATGAAATGTAGGAAAGCAATCTATCAGATATAGAGTTTAAAACAATAGTTATAAGAATGCTCAAGTAACTTAGGGGCAGAATGGATGAACTCATTAAGAACTTAAACAAAGAGATAGCATGAAAAAAACATAAAAACCATAAAAAAACCCCTACCAGTCAGAAATGAAAAATACACTAGAAGGAATCAATGGAAGGGTTGATGAAGCAGAGGCTCGAATTAGTGATTTGGAAGAGAACATAGCAGAAAACACCCAATCAGAGAAACAAAAAGAAAAAATAATTTTTAAAAATGAGGATAGTTTTAAGGGATACTTGGGACAACATGAAGTATCACAACATCAGCATCATAGAAGGAGAAGAACGAGAGCAAGGGATTGAAAACCTATTTGAAGAAATAATGACTTAAAACTTCCCTAACCTGGTAAAGGAAAAAGACACACAAGTCCAGGAAGCACAGAGAGTCCCAAACAAGATGAACCCAAAGAGGTCCACAGCTAACATCATATTCAATGGCAAAAACTAAAAGTGTTTCCTTGTAGATCATGAACAAGACAGGGATGTCCACTTTCACCACTCTTATTCAACATAATACTGGATGTCCTAACCACAGAATCAGAAAGAAGAAGAAATAAAAGGCATCCAAATTGGAAAGGAAGAAGTATAACTGTTGTTATTTGCAAATGACATGATACTGTATATAGTAAACCTTAAAGATTCCACCAAAAGACTACTAGAACTGATAAATAAATTCAGTAAAGTGGCAGGATACAAAATAAATATCCAGAAATCAGTTGCAGTTTTACACACCAATAATGAACTATCAGAAATGGAAACTAACTCTTGGTGCTGCCTATGGAGGTATCAGCCATCTCCTATTCAGCACCATGGCTGCCCTCAGACCCCTCATAAAACCCAAGGTTGTTGAAAAGAGGACCAAGAAGTTCACCCAGCACCAGTCAGACTGATATGTCAAAATTAAGTGGAACTAGTGGAAACTCAAAGGCATTGATAATAGGGTGTGCAGAAGATTCAAGGTCCAGATCCTGATGCCCAACATTGGTTATGGGAGCAACAAGAAAGCAAAGCACTGGGAAGTGGCTTGCAGAAGTTTCTGGTTTACAATGTCAAGGAGCTTGAAGTGCTGCCGATGTGCAACAAATCTTAGTGTGTTGAGATTGCTCAAAACTTCTCAAAGAACCATAAAGCCATTGTGGAAAGAACAGCCCAGCTGGCCATCAGAGTCACCAATCCCAATGCCAGGCTGTGCTGTGAAGAAAATGAATACACAGATTGTGTACACATTGTATTTGTGTTAAAACCATAAAATTCTGCCATCTGGAAAAAGAAAGAAAGGGAAACTAAGAAAACAATCCCATTCACAATTGCTTCAAAAAAATAAAATAGAATACCTACGAATAAATTTAACCAAGGAGATAAGAGACTTATACTCAGAAAATTATAAAACCCTGAAGACAGAAATTGAAGAAGGTACAAATAAATGGAAGCATATACCATGCTTATGGATAGGAAGAATTAACAATGTTAAAATGTCCATACTACCCAAAGCAATGTATAAATTCAATGCAATTCCTGTCAAAATACCAATGACTTATTTCACAGAACTAGAACAAATAATCCAAAAATGTATATGGAACCACACACACACACACACACACACACACACACACACACACACACACACATAGACAAATAGCCACAGCAATCCAGAGAAAGAAGAACAAAGTTGGAAGAATCATGCTACCTGATATCAAGTTATACTACAAGACGATAGTAATCAAAACAGCACAGTACTGGCATATATATATGTTGACCAAGTATATAAAACTAGAATATTTTTAAGAAAATTTCACTCAGAACATTTACCTTGAGACAACATATTTTGTGCCATAAAATAACTCAACAAATTTTAATATATTGAAATAATAAGAAATATGTTCTTTGCAACAAAAGCAGTACTTAACTGTAAATGCCTATATTATTAAAAGACAAGCATCTTAAGGAAGGTAACCTACCTTAAGAAGCCTGAAAATAAAGAGAAAAAAAAAAAAGAAAGTAAGTAGAAGGCAGGAAATAATAAAGAAGGGAAATCAATGGAATATTAAACAGATTATAGACAAAATCAGTGACACCTAAAGGTAGTTCTTTGAGAAGATCAATAAAGTTGATAACTTTCTAGCCAGACCTATCAAGATAAAAATGAGAGACGACTTATATATTACCAATATGAAGAACGACAGAAGTAACATCACTGCAGATTACACAGGCATTAAAAGGATAATAAAGGAATACTATTAAACGAACTGTATGAACTTCTGTATCTGATGCTGAATGAAGGGTAGGAGGACATTGTTTCAGGCAGGATACAAATCCCATGATGTGTGAATGAAGCCTCGCTAACAAAGGATTCCCAAAGTACCATCGTAGGACCACTTCCCAAGATCGGAAGATATTCAGACCTTTCATCAGGAGCCCCCAAAATGTCCCCCTTCTTCATACTATTCATTCAATGGTTGTTATTTGTTTTGAGTGTCTACTATTGAAAGGGTCTACCGTCGCTGCTCTGGAAATGCCCAGCCCTAAGGCTGGTTCTGTCTTCAAAACTCATTCTTGGACCTACGGCCATTTTGTCCGGCTTTCTTGCAGAAAACTTTCCCGCGCCTCACAACTTAAAAATCCCACCTCATAATGTTGCAGGTCAGCCTCAGCCTCCGTGAAAAGTCATCTAGTGCAAACTATCTGCAGGGTCATGCCTTTCTTCGGTCACCTCAGGCGTCTCATCCGTCGCCAGGGGGTGTGGTCCGTTGCTCAGTCAGCTGCTCAGTCCACTCACTAGCCCGGAAGGGGAGGAGCTAGATCCAGCAGCCATCGCCCTCGTGGCTGGCAGTCTACGACGCACACATGGGGTCATCTGTGTCCAAGGCTGCCCTTGAAGCAACCACGGATGAGCTTATGGAACCAGACCTGAAACACCTGGCAGGTGAGTAGGAAGTCTAGTGTGGGCGACTCACATGACTAAGTAGCAAATCTAGTGCTCTAAGCGCCTCTAACGGTCGGCACCCCCCCCCCCCCCCCCCGCAAGCCCTCCTTTCCCTACTCCTCTCCGCTGCAGGACTGGTGAGATTGGATTCTCACTTCTTGTAATCTTTGATTGAGCCTAGTAGAGAACCACTGGACTACTGAACTCCAAACTATAAGTTATTCAAATAACTTAGGACACAACAGGTGGTGGAATAATAACCCAAACTTCTGAGAAAGGTCTCAATTCCAAAGCCCACCCTAGGCCCCATTACATTCTGTGATCTTCTGAAATGAAGGAAAGGTTTATCAAGCAAACCTTCTATAGGCAATCCTAAATTAAGGTCCATGAATAGACTTTAGAGTGTCCTTGGCAACCTTTTTTGGTGTTCCTGTGTATGTTTCAAAGGGAAAGAATTTTGATTTTTAAAGTTAGCTTGAGATCAAAGACAGAATAGACTCGTGGGATCTCCCCACTCCCTATTGTTTGAACTCACTGTAAGCAGGGACTTTATAAATAATATGTGCTATTGGCAATATACATAAATCTTACTGCTATTAAAACCTTCATAGCTGACTCATGTACTGTATATAAGGAAAGGTTAAAACAGGGAATCATTTAGGGGTCTGGAATGAATTAATTCAATTTACATTATTTCTAATGGGGAAAAATGATTCGATTTTCAAACAAATTTCTTCTCAAACAGTCTTCTGGAATGAATTAAGTTTGAGAACTGAGGTTCCACTGTATGTACCAGAATTGGCTTTTTAAGACCTAAAGGACAAGCAGTAGTTATCTGGGTGAAAGAGGCATGCAACCAAAGGGGGACACTTGAATTACTACCATGATTTTCTGTTTTCTATATACACTTCTTGAATAAATAAATCTGGGCATGCAGTTAGGGTCAGCATATTTCTCCAACCCACTGGCATGTTTGTTAAGCACTCTCTTCAGTACCTATCCTAGTGCTATGCATGTGAAGATGCTGATTAATGAATGAGTACTAGGGAAGAAGTTTTATAATGATCATTTCTAGTTTTGAAAGGAAAAAAGATTTTGAGTTGATAAACTGCATGTTCTTGAATAGGAAAATGAAACAATGAAAGATAGCTTTTGAGGGACCATATGAAATAAATTGATGAATGGTTATAATAAATTGAATGAGGCATGAACTTGGGAAGCTGTTGCAATAAACCAAGAGCAAGGCTATGGGGAAGTGGACTCAAGAAGAAGCAATAAGGGGTTAAATGATGCAATCAAAGTGGTCAGATGCAGGGTGCCACTAAGAAGAAAGCTCCTGACTGAACCTTCATGGTATGCCACTTTCCTTGAGAGAGGCAGTATGACATAGTGATTAATATCTTGGTGTGCAGGGTCAAACAAACCTGATTTCAAAGCCCAGCCCCACTGCTTGACCACTCGTATGTCCTTGGGTATGTTACTTACCTTCTTGAGTCCTATTCACTTAACAAGTACTTACCATAACCTGTTATGTACCAACTACTGTGCTGGGTCTTGGGGAGATAGTGGTGACCAAAATGGACACTGTCCCTATCATCATCAGGTGTACAGAACAATAGGGTAGATAGGCATTAAATGTCATGTATGTCATTACAAACTGTAATACTTGTAAAGAAGAAAATGTTTTGGATTATTCCCTTTATTATTTCTCTGAGATTTAATTGCATCTGTATTTAAATTAAAGTTAACAAGTTTGGTTTTGAAATTTATTTCTCAGCCTGCATTTTAATGCTTGTCACTGTCTCTAATTTAGAGCTAATTCACTACATAAATGAAACAAATATGAGTGTTAAACACCTGGCGGATGTTCTTTCTGAGAAAACTAGGAGCAGCAGCTGGGTGGTTGTGTTCAAAGCCCTGGTTACTGTGCATCACCTTACAGTGCATGGAAATGAGGTGAGCATGCTGTATATACAAATGGTAATCATTTCCAACTGGAAAAATGTTCTTGGCTTGGCAAAGGCTTACCACCTTTTACTTTCAATTGTGACAAGTAGGGGAAGTAATAGCACTGGGTATGAAAAAGCTGATTTTTTTCAATTTTGCATATGAGTATATCTTTGTAATCAGTATTTGAGGTATATACTATTTTAGCCTCTGGATAATAAAGTGGACAATAGGTTGGATATTTCACTCAGTTCTTTTTTGTTGTTTATATTTTAAAATTTATTTTAATTTTTAAAATTACAGTTTATACTCAATATTATTTTATATTAGTTTCAGGTGTACAGCATAGTGGTTAGATAATCATATACTTTACAAAGTATTCACCTCGATATTTCCAGTACCCAACTGACATCATACACAGTTATTACAATATTATTGACTATATTTTCTATGCTGTACTTGACATTCCCATGAGTATTTTGCAACTGCCAATCTGTTCTTCTCACTGCCTTCACCTTTTTTACCTATTCTTCCAAACCACTCTCCCACCCCGACCCTGCAACCATCAATCACTCTGTTCTATGTATCTATGGGTCTGTTTCTGTTTGTTCATTTGTCTTGTTCTTTAGATTACACATATAAGTGCAGTCATGTGGTATATATCTTTCTCTGACTGACTATTTCACAGAGCAAAATAGCCTCTAGGTCTGCTTATGCTGTCGGAAAAAGTAAGATTTCATTCTTTTTAAAGTCTGAGTAAATTTCATTGTATATATGTACCATCACTTTTTTATAACTTATTTTTATTGTTGAAAGTATTACAGATGTCCCCTTTCCTCCAACCCCCCCCCCACCATTGATACCTTCCACACTGCATCTAACACCTCCCTGCCCCCAGGCCTTCTCCACACTATTGTCTGTATCCTTGGGTTATGCATATATGTATATAAGTTGTTTTTTTAAAAAATTATATCTTTATTGATTTCAGAGAGAGGAAAGGAGAGGGAGAGAGAGAGATAGAAACATCAATGATGAGAGAGTCATTGATTGGCTGCCTCCTGGACGCCCCCAACTGAGGATCAAGCTGCAACCCGGGCATGTGCCTTGACTGGGAATTGAACCCCGATCGCCTGGATCCTAGGTCGATGCTCAACCCCTGAGCCATGCCCGACCGGGCTATATAAGTTCTTTGATTAATCACCACCCCCCAATTACCCCACTCTTGCCTTACCTATGAGATCCCTCAGTCTGTTCCATGCTTCTATGTCTCTGGATATATTTTGTTCAACAGTTTATTTTGTTCATTGTATTCCACATATGAGTGAGATCATGTGATACTTGTCTTTCTCTAACTGGCTTATTTCGCTTAGCATAATAGTCTCCAGGTCCATCCATACTGTCCCAAAGGATAAGAGATCCTTCTTTTTAGAGCTACATAGCGTTCCATGGTGTAAATGTCCCACAGCTTTTTTATCCACTCATCTGCTAATGAGTACTTGGACTGTTTCCAGTTCTTAGCTATTGTAGATTGTGCTGCAGTGAACATAGGGGTGCATAAATTCTTTCTGATTAATGTTTCAGGTTTCTTAGTATACATTTTTAGAAGTGGGATTACTGGGTCAAAAGGCAGCTCCATTTTTAATTTTTTGAGAAAACTCCATACTGTTTTCCATAGGGGCTGCACCAGTTGGCATTCCCACCAGCAGTGTACTAGGGTTCCCTTTTCTCCATATCCTCGCCAGCACTTGTCATTTGATGATTTTTTGATGGTGCCCATTCTGATAGGTGTGAGGTGATATCTCATTGTCGTTTTAACTCCCATCTCTCTGATGATTAGTGACTTTGAGCATTTTTTCATATGTCTCTTGGCCATCTGCCTGTCCTCTTTGGAGAAGTGTCTATTTAGGTCTTTTGCCCATTTTTCAATTGGATTGTTTCTCTTCCTTCTGTTAAGCTGTATGAGTTCCTTATATATTTTGGATATTAACCCTTTCTCGGTGTGTCATTGGCAAATATGGTCTCCCATACAGTGGGGTCCCTTTTTGTTTTGTTGATGGTTTCTTTTGCTGTGTAGAAGCTTTTTATTTTAATGTTGTCCCATTTGTTTATTTTCTTTCTCGTTTATCTTGCCCAAGGAGATGTATTGGCAAACATATTGCTATGCGAGATGTCTGAGATTTTGCTGCCTACCTTTTCTTTTGGGTTTTTATGATTTCACATCTTACATTTAAGTCTTTTATCCATGTTGAGTTTATTTTTGTGTATGGAGTAAGTTGATGATCTAGTTTCATTTTTTTGCATGTGCCTGTCCAATTTTCTCAACACCATTTATTGAAGAGACTGTCTTTAGTCCACTGTCCACTGTATGTTCTTGCCTCCTTGGTCAAATATTAATTGAGCATGACTGTTTGGATCAATTTCTGGGGTCTCTGTTCTGTTCCACTGATCTGTGTGTCTGTTCTTGTGCCAGAACCAGGCTGTTTTGATTACAGTGGCTTTGTAGTATAACTTGATATCTGGTATTGTGATCCCTCCAACTTTGTTCTTTGTCAAATTGCCATGGCTATTCAGGGTCTTTTTTCATTCCATATAAATTTTTGAAGTGTTTGTTCTAGATCTGTGAAATATGCCATTGGTATTTTAATAGAGATTGCATTGAATTTATAGATTGCTTTGGATAATATGGACATTTTAATGGTGTTAAATCTTCCAATCCTGAACACAGTATGTTCTTCCACTTGTTTATATCTTCCTCTATCTCTTTTTGCAGGACCTGTAGTTTTCCAAGTATAGGTCTTCTATCTCCTTGTTTAAGTTTATTCCTAGTTATATTAATTTTTTTGTTGCAGTGGTAAATGGGATAGTTTGTAGTTTCTCTTTCTATGAGTTCATTGTTGGTGTATAAAAATGCCATCAATTTCTGGGTGTTAATTTAAAAAAAAAAAATCTTTATTGATTTCAGAGAGAGGAAAGGAGAGGGAGAGAGAGACAGAAACATCAATGATGAGAGTCATTGATCGAACCCACAACCCAGGCATCGAACCAGGAATCGAACCCCGATTGCCTGGATCCCAGGTCGACGCTCAACCGCTGAGCCACTCCCTGCCGGGCTCTGGGTGTTAATTTTGTATCCTGCTACCTTGCCAAATTCATTTATTAAATCTAGTAGTTTTTTGGTGGAGTCTTTAGGATTTTCTCTGTACAATATCATGTCATCTGCGAATAATGACAGTTTTACTTTCTCCTTTCCATTTTGGGTGCCTTTTATGTTTTCTTCTTGTCTCATCGCTGTGGCTAGGACTTCCAGTACTATGTTGAATAGGAGTGGTGAAAGTAGAAGCCCCTGTCTTGTTCCTGTCCTTAAGGGAAATGTTTTTTGTTTCTGCCCATTGAGTATGATGTTTGCTGTAGGTCTGGCATATATGGCTTTTATTATATTGAGTTATGAACCATCTATTCTCACTTTGCTGAGAGTTTTGATCAAAGATGGGTGCTGGATTTTGTTGAATGCTTTTTCTGCATCTATTGATATCATGGAGTGATTTTTGTCTACAATTTGTTTATGTGATGTATCACATTTATTGATTTGTGAATATTGTACCAGCCTTGCATCCCTGGAATAAATCCCACTTGGTCATGGTGTATGATCTTTTTAATATATTGCCTGATCTGATTTGCTAATATTTTGTTGAGTATTTTAGCATCTATGTTCATCAGGGATACTGGCCTGTAATTCTCTTTCTTTGTAGTGTCTTTATCTGGTTTTGGAATTAAGCTAATGCTGGCCACATAAAAAGAGCTTGGAAGTGTTCCTTCTTCTTGGATTTTCTGGAATAGTTTGAGAAGGATAGGTGTTAGTTCTTCTTTGAATGTTTGGTAAAACTCTTCTGTGAAGCCATCTGAACCAGGGCTTTTGTGTTCTTGGAGCCCTTTGATTACTGCTTCAACTTTATCGGCAATTATCAGCCTATTCAGGTTTTCTGACTCTTCCTGATTGAGTTTTGGAACGTTGTATTTTTCTAGGAATTTGTCCATTTCATCCAGGTTCTCCAGCTTGATGGTGTATAGTTGAGTTCATAATATTTTCTTACAATCCTTTGTATTTCTGTTGGATCAATTGCTACTTCACCTCTTTTGTTTCTATTTTTATTTGAGTCCTCTCTCTTTGTTTCTTAATGGGTCTGGCTAAAGGGCCATCTATCTTGCTTATCTTTTCAAAGAACCAGCTCTTGGTTTTATTGATCTTTTGTATTGCTTTTTTTTTAATCTCTGTGTTATTTATTTCTGCTCTGATTTTTAGTATTTCCTTCTTTCTACTTACTCTGGGCCTTCCTTGTTGTTCTCTTTCTAAGTCTTTCAGTTGTAGTGTTAGAGAGTTTATTAAAAGCTTTTCTTGTTTTTTTGAAGTAAACCTGTAGTGCTATGAACTTCCCTCTGAGGACTTCTTTCATTGTGTTCCATAGATTATCGGTTGTTGTGTGTTCATTTTCAGTTTTTTCCTGGAAGTTTTTATTTCTTCCTTGATCTCATTGGTAACCCATTCATTGTTTAATAGCATGCTATTTAGCCTCCATGTGTTTGAATGTCTTTTAGTGTTTTTATTGTAGTTGATTTCTAATTTCGTGCCACTGTGATCCGAGAAGATGCTTGATATGATTTCAATCTTCTTGAAATTATAGAGACTTATTTCCTCTATTTTGTGTCCTAACATGTGGTCTATCTTTGACAATGTCCCATGTGCACTTGCGAAGAACGTATATTCTGTATCTTTGGGGTGGAATGTTCTGTAAATGTCAATTAAATCCATCTGATCTAGGGTGTCATTTAGAGTCACTGTTTTCTTGTTGATTTTTTGCCTGGAAGATCTATCCAGTGATGCCAGTGGGGTGTTAAAGTCCCCTACTATGATTGTATTGCTGTCGATCTCTCCCTTAAATTCCTCCAGTAGTTTTTTAAATATATTTAGGTGCTCCTATATTGGGTGCATATATGTTTACCAGGGTTATATCCTCTTTTGAATCAAACCCTTTACTATTAGTGATCTTCTTTCTCTCTTGTATTGGCTTTCATTTTGAAGTCTATTTTGTCAGAAAAGAGTGTTGCTACCCCAGCTTTTTTTTCATTTCCATTTGCATGAAAAAGTTTTTTCCATCCCTTTGCTTTCATCCTTTATGAGTCTCTTGTTCTGAGGTGGGTCTCTTATAGACAGCATATATGTGGGCCATATTTTCTTATCTCTTCAGCTACCCTATGTCTTTTTCTTTTGAAGCATTTAATCCATTTACATTTAAGGTTATTATTGATAGGTACTTTTTTCCATTCTTTCTTTATGTCTGTGTTCCTCTCTTTCTCTGTATTGCTTCTTTTTCTTACACCAGTCCCTTTAGCATTTCTTGTAGTGCTGGTTTGGTAGTAGTAAACTCCTTTAACTGTTTTTTGTCTGCGGAGCGCTTTATTTCACTTTCAATTTTGAGTGATAACCTTCCTGGATAGATTAGTCTTGGATTCAGTCCCTTATTTTTCATTACTTTGAATACTTAATGCCACTCCCTTCTGGTCTGAAGTATTTCTACTGAAAAATCAGCTGTGAGTCTAATGGGAGCTCCCTTGTTGTTAACTTTCTGTCTCTCTCTTGTTGCTTTTATGATTCTTTCCTTATCTTTAACTTTTGCCATTTTAATTACGATGTGTCTAGGTGTGGGTCTATTTGGGTTCCCCTTGCTTGGAACCCTCTGTGCTTCCTGAACTTGAGTGACTTTTTCCTTCAACAAGTTAGGGAAGTTTTCTGTCATTATTTCTTCATACTTGTTCTCTAATCCTTGCTTGGATTCTTCTCATTCTGTACCCCTATGATGCGGATGTTGTTACATTTCAAAGCTTCCTTAAATTCTCTTCCTGATTGGGTGTTTTCCCTACCTTGTCTTCTAATTCACTGATTCAGTCCTCAGCTTCTTTTAATCTACTGTTGATTCCTTCCAGTGTATTCTTTATTTCAGCTATGTCATTCTTCATTTTCAATTGATTCTTATTCAAGCTTATGAAGTTCTCATTCAGTTGTTCGTAATTCTCACTAAGTTTGAGCATACTTATAACCATTACTTTGAACTCTATATCTGATAAATTGCTTGCCTCCGTTTCATTTATTTTTTTCCTAGCAATTTCTCCTTTTCTTTCATTTGAGTGTTGTTTCTTTGTCTCATTTTAGTGGGACAGTTGTCTTGGGGCACCAGGTCAACGCTGCAGGGCTTGAACAAGGCCTTGTGCCTGGTAGACCCAGGTCATTGAGTCAGGCAACCAGGTCGTGATGGCCAGCCTGTGTGTCTGGGAGGCATTGGGTCACAGTGGCAGAGCTGGGTGCACTACATTAAAGCTGTAGGCCAGGTAGGAAGTCCGGCGTGTGTGCAGTATCAAGGAGGTGCAACGGGGAGTAGGCAGGCCAGCCAGGCATGCCCCTTCAAGGAAGCAGGCCAGGCAGGCAGGCCGTAGACTGTGGGTCAAGGAGGCACAGCAGCCAGGCAGGCAGTCATGCAGGCCCTGCATGCTGGGTCAATGAGGTGGTGAGGTTTTCTGTGGGCACTAGTTCAGACACACTGGGTCACGGTGTTAGGCTGGTGCAGACAGCACTGGGTCTTCGCCTGTGGGGCCCACACGTCTGTCAGTGGCCTTGGGGCACCGGGTCAAAGCTGCTCCCCAAAGCCTCCTTTTGAGGAGGACCCTGAGGATCCTCCAAAATGATGTGCTCTCCAATCTCATTCAAAGAGAAGGACCAGGCTGAGCAGTGTGGCAGCAGCAGCAGCTCCTCTGCCAGGAGCTCCTGAACCTCTGGGGAGTTCTTGCACAGACTGACAGATGTTCCCTTCACTCACACCCATGCACACACTCACCCACTCACACTCTCACCCTCAGTCAGGTCCAGTCTACCATCATCTTCCAACCTCCCTCACTCAATTTTTTAGATGATTTAGACCAAAGAGAGGAAGCCCTCAAAAATGTATTGCTACAGCCCGGCCAGCTTGTCTCAGCATTGAGCATTGACCTAGGATCCAGGAGATCATGGTTCGATTCCTTGTCAGGGCACATGCTTGGGTTGTGGGCTTGATCCCTAGTAGGGGGCATGCAGGAGGAAGCCAATCAATGACTCTCATCATTGATGTTTCTCTCTCTCTCTCCCTCTCCCTTTCTCTCTCTGAAATCAACAGACATATTCAAAAAAATGTATTGCTACATAACTGCTTTACTTTACCAGGAGAAACTGGATACCTGAGTGTATTACATCATCACCTGCCCACCTCTCCCCACATACAAACACTCTTTGTATTTTATAGAACAACTGAAATGCTCTATAACATGAAATTATTATTTTCTACTTCAGATTAACATTTTATCTCAGTAAGCTTTGCATTAAAAAATTTGGATTTAGAAATCTCCTGGATTTTGAAACTTATTATAAAGCAACAGTAATTACATAGTATGGTGTTGGTAAAAATAGAACATTTATATAAATGGAACACAGTGAGGGGAACTCAGAAGTAGAACTGTACTTATATAGGATCTTGGTGGCACTAAAAATGTGGGGTAAATATGAAATTTAAAATAAAGCCTTTTGGAATAAGTAGCATCTCTATGGAAAAAATAGAATGAAATCTTTATCTTAATTCATATTAAAAAAGAAATTCCACATGAATGAAATATCTATAAATGCAAAAACCTAAAATTTAAAATTGAAGAAAATGTAGGAGAATATGCTTATGACATTTTAGTAGGGAAGATATAAATTTGGAGTAAGATTTTATATATTACAGAAAAAAGATTAATTTTCAGCATACATTTTTCATAAGAAAATGACAGTACAATGGAATAATGAACAAAAGAAACGAACAAAGAATTTATAGAGAAGGAAATCAGAATGGCTGAAAACCATCAGAGAACATGTTCAGCTAAGCAAAATTTAAAATGCATGGCGCCCAGCCGGGCGTGGCTCAGCGGTTGAGCGTCGACCTGGGATCCAGGCAATTGGGGTTCGATTCCCAGTCAGGGCACATGCCCAGGTTGTGGGCTCGATCAATGACTCTCTCATCATTGATGTTTCTGTCTCTCCTTCTTCCCCTCTTTTCCTCTCTCTGAAATCAAGAAAGATATATTTAAAAAAATAATAATATAAATAAATAAATAAATAAATAAATAAATAAATAAATAAATAAATAAATAAAATAAAATGCATGGCAATATTGCCCGGCCAGGCATGGCTCAGCTGTTGAGCATCGACCTATGATCCAGGAGATCGCAGTTCGATTCTTGGTCAGGGCACATGCCTGGGTTGCAGGCTCCATTCCCAGTGGGGGACCTGCAGGAGGCAGCTGATCTATGACTCTCTCAACATTGACATTTCTATCTCTCTCTCTCCCTCTACCTTCCTCTCTCTGAAGTCAATAAAGATATATATATATATTTAAAAACTACAATAAAGTCATTTAAAAAAAAAAGCATGGCAGTGTCAAGAGTTGTGAATACCTTGAGGAAATGGTAATTGACATACCAGTTGGATGACATGCAAATACTAGTTGCTGCAGTTTATCACTGTCACAGGAAAGCATTGAGACATGTTTAGTAAAACTGAAAATGCCCAGCCCAGTGACCCAGTAAATCCACTACTCATAGTATATTTATAATATTTAGAATGTAGAAATCACCTAAAAGTCAATCAGTAGGGAACAGATAACTAAAATGAGGTGTGTTGATACAATCAAATACTATATTGTATTAAATGCAATGTATACCAACAAGGCTAGACCTCAAAAAGTAATGCTAATAGAGGAAGCAAGTTGCAAAATGATAGAGTATAATATCATTCATATAAGTTTAAAATATACACTTGATATTTTTCCATGGAACAAATATATATGAAGCTATAAAGAAAATGGACTAAGGATAGCACATTAAAACTGTGATACAGGCGCCTTCAAGTAGAAGGAAATGAAACAAACTTAGGGATGGGGCTAAGGGCATTTTTAACTTTATCAGCAATACTTTAATCCTCTTATTTTAAAAATAAACATGAAACAGATATGTCAGAAAGTTAGCAGTTATCATTTCTGGGTAGTGGGGTGGGATACACAGATGTATAATTTTTTTCAGTAAATTAAATTATTAAGTAATTTACTATTAATTAAAATATCAATTCTGTGATTAATTAAATGTTCTAAAAATAAAAAAGGGAGAATGGCTAGATAGAAAGTCTTGGGAGGAAAGCTTGTATATACACATGAGCTTTAATGTTTAAGCCCTTACTTATTTGGGAGGTATATAAACAGAGGACAGCACTGCAAGCCCTTATGCAGTGTAGCCCAGGATATGACTGTGCTCACCTTAACAATGCTCATGAACTACATAGAAACTGCATGATAGAATTATGTTAAGAATTCATTCACAATGACAAAATCATTAATGAACTCTATTTGTGGGCAAACTAATTTTTGAATTTAGCACATTTGTTTGACAGCGTTTTATCCGACATCTTGCATCTAGAAACTCTTTGTTCACTTTACACAACTTCCTGGATAACAGTGTCATAGAAGGTAAGATGATTCTTCGATGGAAATATTTCTATGTGGCAAGGAGGGAAAAGTTCTGAAAACCATGCCTGGTTTAAAAAAATGGTTCCAAATTATGAAGGATGTGGTGTGTTGTACATTTTATGATGGTAGATAATTCTAAATTCCTTGATACAACACATTAGAGTACTTACTAAGAATAACAGAATATGCTATGTGCTAAAGATAAAGGAAACTGAACTCTCCAGTAAGGGCTTTGTTGCTCAGTCTAATAAAAATCGTGGCACAACCGTATGTCCCTTCTCTGTCTGAGTTTTCTTCTTTCCACTTCTCACGGACTAATCATATCTGTGTTTTCCCTTTCTTTTGCTTATCAGTCCCCCCTTGGAATGAAAGCTCCATGAGGGCAGGGATTTTTGTTTTGTTCACTGCTGAACTTCCAGCATCTAGAACAGGGCCTGGCTCAGTAGGCATTCAATAATTGTTGAATGAATAAATGAATTGAATAAATAAATCAAGGTATGTTTGGAAGTTGAGTAGTGAGGGATTGAGTTTCCATTATGGCCCTTTTAAATCCATTTTGCCTATGAAGTAGGGGACAAGGTCATTTGCTGCATGGAGGGAGGGTGGGGAAGGAATTACTACAATGAGATGGGGAGTTTTAAGAAAATGCTAAGTATTTACAATAGTTTTGTGGAAATGTGAAAGAAATTGATAAAGTTTAATTATTTCCTCTGTTCAATAATGTCACCATCAACACCACATCATGAGGTGATATCAAGGCTTTGAGGAAATAAAAAATAATCTTTAGAAAGTTTGAGGAATATTGGATTAGATGATTAATAAAGGCCATTCTAGCTTTTGTACTACAAAGATGTTGAGGTATACAGGTGAATGTATATTGACATATATTGCAAATGGTTAATATTGGTTAAATTAGAAATAATTAAAATATTTCATTTTTAGGCTATGCTATGTCAACCTTCATCAGACGATATAGCAGGTACTTGAATGAAAAGTCACTCGCGTATAGACTGATTGCATCTGACATCACCAAAATCAAGAGAGGGTCAGTAAATATCATTAGTTTGTAAGCAAGAAATACTGAAATACATATGTGCTCTGACATGTAGTTTGTGAAAAACAGCTATATTTCAAGATATTGATGTCATAGTGCTTCTCAAACTCTTAATTATTAATGTTATGAATTTCTTTGATCTTTTATAGGATGGATGGTATGATGAGAACTATGAATACTAAAGACCTGCTAAACACACTTCCAGTTATTCAAATTCAGTTTGATGCTCTTCTTAATTTTAATGTATGAGCTTTATAAATCCTTTTTCAAAATATTGGTAAATGACACTTTAACTATAGTTGGAGGAATAAATTTTTTAAAACTGTGGTGATAATTGATTGCTCTTTTACTTAATTTTCAGGCAAATGCAAACGAACTAACTAATGGTATAATACATGCTGCTTTCATGCTCCTCTTTAAGGATTCTCTTCGCCTCTTTGCAGCTTATAATGAGGGAATCCTTAATCTGCTAGGTAGGCTAAAGAATAAACATTGCATACTTTAAAAATCAGATAAAAACAATTTATTTGTAAAAATCTTTTATGTCTATATTTAGACTCATATTTGTTTTAGATTCAAAATAGAAGATACAGGGTCATATATATTTTTAAATAAGAAGACATTATATTGCTTTTTTGGTTAAAAATTTGCTTAATTAGCCATAGAACTTTTTAGTTTTTACATAAGTGCTAACTGACATTTTTGGGAAATTTACCAGGGACTCAATATGGGTGGCCATATTTATGCATTACTCATTAAGGGCCCACTCCACCAAGGTCAAAAGTACAGTTCTGACTTTCCTAAGAAAATATAGCCTATAACATAAGTAATTGTTGTTGATTATATGCAAGCACATATTTTTCAAGCTTTTCAGGAATTATCTGTCATTATTTTGCCCTAGTGAATGATTCATTTCATAGGAAGGGTTCTCCAGACTTCATTGATGAGAATTTGAGATTTTTCTTATTCTGAAGAAGTGCCTAGTACATTTGTAGAGTTATAAAAGAATAGGAAGCACAGCCCCTTCCCTCAGAGAGCGTCAGAGTTTTCAAAAAGATTACAGACTAGAAGTTTTAGAAATTCAAACTAAATTATCCAAACAATCTCTGTATGCTATTAAATTCTAAATACACGTATTTGTCATGCAGTAG
Source organism: Miniopterus natalensis (assembly GCF_054644295.1). Lineage (NCBI taxonomy): Eukaryota > Metazoa > Chordata > Mammalia > Chiroptera > Miniopteridae > Miniopterus > Miniopterus natalensis. The sequence continues at coordinate 69,350,699 of NC_142103.1, forward strand.
TTACCCCATAAAAATATTTTAAATATATAAATTGAGAGATATTGTTGCTTTTTAAAACAGAAAATAACTGAATTAAAACTATAATTATTTTGAACAAGTTAAATTCATATCCAGAATCAACTTAAAATAGAATCATCAGAATGGAGTGAAACTTGAAAATTGCTAAGTTATTGGCTCCTTCATGGTAATTTTTTTCTATTTTTAGACAAGTTTTTTGACATGACAAAGAACCAGTGCAACACAAGTTTGGATATTTACATCAAGTTCCTTGGAGGAACAACCAAACTGATACAGTTCCTGAATGTTGCAGAGGTATACAACTCTATTTTTATCCAAGGCTTTTCTGTTTTCCATATTAGTTTTGTATCCAATATAACTATCCCCCCTACCACCACCACCACACAAACACACAGAAATTTGTAGTAGTTTTAACTATTTTGTAAACAGCAAAACTAAAATAACTAAAATTAAGTACCTCAAATGTACTATCCAATTAACTTGTGCACAAAAGCAACCTTACAAGGATTTCTGTTTGCAGCCATGAGGCTAACCAATCACAATCTTACCCTCTCAACAGAAACAACTCTTAAGACTGGGCCAAAATATATATGATGTAAATCTTTTCAGGTAGATTAGGTCTGTGATCAGTGAGAGAAGGAAACACATGAGGTGAGCCCCACATCTGCCCTGATACTCAGAGGAACACAAGCAGGATAAATACAAAGAAAATGACACCTAGGCAAGCAATAGTAGAACTTCTGAAAACTGGAAAAAGAAAAAAAGAAAAAGATGTATTACCCACCGGAGAACAAAATGAATAATAGCTGACTCTGACTACTTGAAAAATTAGAACACATTTGTATGATATCCAGACAGCAAAGACTCAATATCTGGCAAGTCTTTTCTTTTATAGTTTTATCCTTGGAACAAGTATACAATTGTGCTTAAGTGTACAAGGCATACTTTAGCTTGATGTTTTTCTTGATCTAGAAAGGTACCAGCCTAGCAAGGCATTCATGTTCTTGCGGTATTTTCTCTTTTGTGGATACATTGATCTCATAGTTACTTTTTTTTGTTGCCATGCTCTGCTATAATGTATACTTTTCCCCACCCCCTGTTATGTGAATTCAGCAAGTTGGAATTGACCAGAAGAACATTCCGTATCTTATTCAGGTCAGTGTATCTCTCCTATGTATTTAAATGACTTTTCTATTTTTATGTTTGTGTATTTATTAATCATAATCTGAGACTCCATCCTTTGCCATATACCTATATGTGTATTTTCATTTCCCTATAAATAACATATATATATATATATAGCAGCAATTTTCAACCTTTTTTCATCTCGTGGCACACATAGATAATTACTAAAATTCTGTGGCACACCAAAAATATATATTTTGCTGATCTGACAAGAAAAATAGGTATAATTTTGATTTATTCACACCGGACAGCTATTGTTCTGTTGGCTGTTGTCATTATTTTATTTGACAATCTAAGTGAAAAGAGGTCAGTGCCCCTGACTAAATTGTCAGGTATTGCATGTTTTAAAAATCCTTGCAGCACACCGGTTGAAAATCACTGGTATATACACATAGACTTGGGTCTTCTGAATAGGTCTGTGAGCTGTTGGTCTTATAAGGAGGCTATTCCCTGCTGAGTACTAAATGGTGACTCATAGTATAACAACTAGACCATGCTTTTTAAGGGAAACAGCAGAGTATTTGGAATAATAAACTAAGGTTTGAGGCTACCTTGTCCACCTTTTGGATGTGTAATTCCAAACAACTCATTTCCATTCTCTGTGCCTCATTTCTGCAACTGCAAAATGGGTGTGATACTATTGTCTGTCTCATAACAGTGTTGTGAAAATCAACGAACTTAGCTTTTTCCTTCCCTAGAAGCTGTTCATCAGGAATCCCTCACATGGCAATGGATGTGAGGTGAGGTAGAGGTGACAATGCAGCAGGTGTGGATGAAATGAGGGCCAGGCAACCTGCTTATGCAGTCTGCTTGTGCCCTCTGGACCTGCCTGTGCTCCATCCCAGCTGTACCATAAGGCTGGCCTAGCCAGAACCTGCTACAGAGACCTTTCCTGCTCTAGTCCCCAAACTAATGTAGCAGAATTTTAGATTACCTTTGCTATGGACCAAAGCAGTCTTCCCTGGTGTGGGAACATGTTGTCTCCACAACCCAAAGAGGCCTACCAGGTGTTGTATTTCCTTTTATATGGTGGAAGGTGCACGATGCAATAGTTTATCTTCTGTTTTGGATGGGATTTCCTGATAGACTCCTGGCCACTGAAACCTTAAAAATTTTATTGATGTAGAAGGCTCCTGAATCTTTATCACCTACCCTCTGGAGCACAAATAGCTTTCCAAAGTCTCCACTGTTCTGGCCACTTCTTGCTCATCTGATTCAGTTAGCATGACGTCATGGGTAGAAGTGGATCAATGTGACTTTCTGAGGGGTAACTAAATGGTCTAGACTTCTGACCATATTATGGCAGAGGATTGAGAAGAGTTAATACAGCTTGGGTCAAAACTGTAAATATATACTATTGTCCATTCTGTATGCCTACTAACTCTTTCTCATCCACGCTTTTGATAGCAATGGAAAGCGGAACATTCACCAAACTGATAGCTACCTACCATGTACTGAGACTATGTTAACTCATCTCTACCAAAGAAACTGTAGTGGCTGGCACCATGGCTGCAATTGAGTTACTACTTGATGGATTATGCTGTAGTTTGCCATTCTCCATGGCCCGACTACTTTGGCGGGGAGGCATACTGGAGAATTACTTGGAGATATGATGTGGATCATCAGCCCTGCATCCTTTTTATCTTTAAGATTTGCATTAAGTTCTATCATCCTGGGGGGCGGCCTTGTTTTTGTTTTTTCTTAATCCTTACCCAGGGATATGTTTTATTATTATTATTGATATTGATTTTAGGGAGAGAAGAAGGGAGAAGGAGAGTGAGAGAGTGAGAAACATCGATGTGAGAGAGAAATATGGATCGATTGCCTCCTGTACACACCCCAACCAGGGATCAAACCCGCAACCTGGGTTTATGCCCTGACTGGGAATCGAACCTATGACCTTTTGGTGTATGGGATGATGATCCAGTTAACTGAGCCACACAGTCCAGGGCAAGGTGGTCTTGTTTTCTATGTACTATTATGCCTGGAGGGCAGATGGAAGCTGTTTCAGAGGCATGTCCCTAGCTGAGGTATGCTATGACTTAACTGTAGTGAGAGTCCTAGAGGCCAGGAGCCGGATAGGGGTAGATACCTTGTGGAGTATCATCTCCAACAAGGGGATAGGAGGAGGACACCTCTTCAGGCTCAGGGGTTTTTAGGGAATCTGGAGACAGGCTGTCCCTGCAGCTCTGCACATCCCATAGGTCAGGGCTTTTACTCTTTTTCCAACCAAGTCCCTGGCCCTGGTGTGACAGACCTGCCTTAGTGGGGAATGGAGGAATGTAGACTATTTAGACAGTGCCTGGCTCAGGTGGTAGTCATGTGTATGGGAAGAAGGCTGTCAAGGGAGAAAGGGTGAAGATGTAGGAGGGGAAAGAGGTACTAGATTGAGGTCCCCTAGGGAATGAGGATATTGGACCCAGAATACAAATGGAAGCAGTGGCCTCAAATAAGAGGATAAAAGAGGCAAGGAGGAGAGGTTGGTTGCAGATGCAAATAAATGTTAGGTTTAGTTGTAGAGAAGGAGGGAGTTTCTGTCTGATGTCCTCATAAATATAGGGGGTCCCCAAAAACGGATACACACTATGAATAATTATAAAGGCAGTGTTTATTAAAATACATTTCATTTTCAAAATTGAGCTATCAGCTGTTACAGTGTGTATACATTTTTTGGGACACCCTGTATATATATACCTCTCAGGTATATACAGCACAAGCATTCCTCAAGTACAGATAAGGGACTTATGCATGGACATTGAACCCCACAGAGTGGTCCACAATGGGAACCACTATTGGGTGAAATAATGCATGGCTTCCTGAATGAGAAGTGATGTAACCAGGCAGAGAGACAATGAGAATGTCTGGGTTAGTAGGGGAGAAGATGGGATTTCATTGCCCAAAGGCACCATAACCAGTGTATTTCAACCAATATTCATTCACAAACACATGCTTGACATCTACCAGGAGGAAGCTGCTGTAATGAATGACACACAGTCTCAGCCCCTGAGCTCCTGAAAAAGAACAAAGACTGCAAAAGCATGATTGGATATCTCCCAAAATGTAGTTCTCTCCTTTTTCTCCACATTGAGCTCAGTTTCTTAAGGCAGGTGGGAAGGAGTTCTTTGCTGAGAACCACAGCTTAGCCATGATGGGGTCACAGGCAAACATTAACTGACCTGGGCTCAGCCTCCTTCAGTGCTCAGCGACTGGAGCTGGAGCTCTAGGGGACATTTGACTAGAAGAACCCCAGATTGGATATACCTCTCAGAACCTCAGATTGGAGGTCCATGTTTCCCACTGGGCCACCCTCTCCTCCTTACTCAAGCTTGGGTCTCTGGGACCCCTGAATCAAAAACAATGTAGATGGCTGTGGGAAAGGCTTCAGAAGACAGGTGAGGGTCTTTGTTGGTAAACTTTCATTCAGACCCTCATTCCTTCCTCAGTAAATCAACTCCTTTTACTGGAAGAGCTTTCTTATCAGTACTCTGGCCTCTGGCCCTCAGCCAGTACAGAAAGTCATTTGTCATGGCCTTGGGTTGGCAGAGCTGCTCCTGCTACGTGATTTCTCGGGCGCCCTGGAAACCCTGGAATAGAGTGAAATGCAGGGCTCTGTGGGAGGGGAGGGAGCCAAGAATTAAGTCAGCCTCACCTTTGCCCCACTCATTTGGTCTCTCTCAGAGAGGTCTGCTCAAAACAGTACACAGATTCAAGGAGTGTTTTCAGCCCATCTGCTGCTAGGTCCCTCGAAGGGTGGTAAGGTCTTCCCTCTGTGACTGTACGCTGGTCAGTTTCTCCTTGTGCTTCCAACAATCTTTACGTTATGTGAATGGATGCTAACTGTTAGGTGTAGGCTCACCATTTTAAGGCTCACCCAACCCCTTCTGTTTTCATAAGAAGAAATCTCCCTGGTTTCCTCAACTAATCCTTTCTGCCTTGGTTTTGACATCAACAGCATCTGGGGCTCACAGAGCCTCCTGTGAGCAGCTGTCTGCGTCCACCCCTTTCTTTTCGGCCATTTGGTGCAGTTCGTGTTGGGTGTGACTCCTGGGTAGGAGGGTCTGCTCTGTCTGCAATCTGATGTATTTTTGTTTTTCACTAGAATAGTTCAAGCATATGTCTCTGGGCTGCACCCCTCATCAAAACTGGATCACAAACTTGGGGACCTACTCGGTTTCACCCTGATGTGCACCCGGAGGCATTTTCCCACCTTCACCACAGTGTTTCATGGTTTGGGTGGGTGGAGGGTGACCATGTGCCTCACGAAAGAGGTCTTATGGCCTCACAGCTACCCTTTCATTGTAAAGCACTTTTTTTTTTTTTTTTAAGAGTTCAATATTTACTAATGCTCATGGTTCAGTCTTTAAGAATTTAACTTTCTCAGCTTCAGTATTCAACTTCAACATAAAGTTCACTTTATTCTGCATGTGGATTCCTACACTCTCCACCCAGATAAGTAAATACATATACCAGAGTCTGGGGCCATGATTAATGAAAAACCACAGTAAATTCCTAAGCAGTAACAGGTATTCCACATGGCTCGAAATGGTTGAAGGAGAATTTTTTTTAAGGTTAAGAATCACTGTACTGTAATTGAAGAACTTACAAATCCAGCAGCAGTGGTTTCTCAAGGTTCAAGGACCATTTAAGATAAACTGGCTCTCCCAGTCCCTCCTTGCTCTCCCTGCCCACAGCTCTGTAAACAATTCTTTCCCTCTTCCAACTGACATTTTATTGGTCTTCTATGTCCATCTTTGCCATAACACCATCTTCTTAACTTTAACTTCCATCATCTCTCTTTCCCAGCCTGCCTCCATATATTCTGCCCCCTGCTGTTTGTTTTACACAATGCAACCATAATACTGATCTGATAGCTTGCAAAACACAGATCTGATCATTTCATCCTTCGCTTAAAAGCCCTCCAGTGGTCACCCAGTATTCTTAAGATAAAGTCCAAACTCCCCAACATTGCCTTTAATTTAAGGTCCTGCATTGCCTAATCCCTACCTACTCTCTAGCTTCATCTCACTCATACTCCACCTTGCTTTCTCTGCTCTACAACATGGTGCATCTTTTTTCTTGGTCTGTGCCATATGCCCTTCTTACAGCCTTTGCACATGTTCTCCCGCATACAGTGCTCATTCCTCTCTTACTGTCATCCTTATCTCTTACATGTCCTTCATATCTCAGCTTCACTGCTGCTTTCTTCAAGAGGGCTTGCTTCCCTGACCTCCCTGACTTGGTCAGATTCCTCTATTTAAACACTGAGTATCATGTACCTCTCTTTCATAGTACTTTTCACAACTTTGATTTTACATTTATCTGTGTGATTATTTGATATCTTTCCACCCCCAGACCTGTAGACTGGAGCTTCCCAGGACATGAAGCCTGGGAACCGGTTGTTTTTGCATGGAGCTGTAACCCTAATGCCTGTGTACTGTTTATCCATAATTTTTTTCCTGAAGAGTGAGTGATTGGATCAAGAGAGAGATGGTGGGATATATAGAACCCCGATGAGCTGACCTTATGTAAGAAGCCCACTTTTTCCATTTTTAATGGAAATGGAGAATGAAACGATACATCCACATTCCACTGACAAATATTAATTATGTATTTACTAAGTGCCAAGCACTTAAGATTCATCAGTGAGCAAAACAGAAAAAAACACCCCAGGATTTATATTCTATTTCCAGGAGACAGACAATAAACATACAAAGAAAAAAACCTATAATTTCAGTAAAGATAATTGCTGTGAAGAAAAATAAAATATAGTGAGGCTAAAGAGACTGTTGGTAGGTACCGTTTTATACAAGGTAGTCAAGGAAATCCCCATTGAAGAGGTGACATTTCAGCAGAGACCAGAAACCGTGATTGAATTTGCTAATATGAGTGAGAGCTCCTCCTTTTTTTCTCTCTAGCTCTTAGCTTCCTTCTCTCCTCTTCTCCCTCTTCTTTGTAATGTTTTACTTAAATTTATTTTATGATCTGATGATTCATGAAGGAACCACAAATTATAAATGATTTCAAGCCCAATGTCTTCTCCAAAGGGGATAGATATTTTATAAGTTCTTTGATCATTTTTAAGAGGCTTCTTTGCTGTTGTTTTTAAAGAATGTACATATAAATATAGTTTGAAAATCTGATTTTGAACCAACATCACTTTAAATAATGAATTTACTTGTAGCTTTAATGAATTTGCTACACAGTTGTCTTAAATTTTGTTCAAAATCTTTTTATGATGTAGGAGAGTATGAATTTGCTAAAAACTATCAGAAAATAACTCTTTCATAATAACTTTATTTTTAGGCACCCAACAGTTTACTTGAAGCACTAAAACAGCATTTAGCTTCTTTGGAAGAAAAAAATGACATTTTACCTCCTTACAGGTAAGTTAATAAATGTTTGAGTATAGATTAATTTCGTATTCCTCTAAATAATTTCCCTCAATTTAACAACATGAGTGACTCAATAAATTATGGGCTTTGAATATGATGGAATACTATGCAGAGATTTTAAATGATAATACAGAACAGAGTTTTTCAGTCTTTTGTGGGATTTCATACTTTTCACAAGGGTGATTGCTTCCCAAAGGAATGTCTTTTTTTTTTTTTTTTAATTTATCTTTATTGTTGAAAGTATTACAGATGTCCCATTTTTTCTCCCATTGACCCCCTCTACCTCACATATACCCCACCTCCAGGCTTCCCATACCATTGTCTGTGTCCATAGGTTATACTATATGCATATAAGTTCTTTTATTAATCTCTCCCCACCCATGCCCCCACCCCTGCCTTCCCTCTGAGATCACTCAGTCTGTTCCATGTGTCTGTGTCTCTGGGCCTATTTTGTTCATCAGTTTATTTTGTTCATTAGATTCCACATATAAGTGAGATCATGTGGTACTTGTCTTTCTCTGACTGGCTTATTTCACTTAGCATAATACTCTCCAGGTCCCTCCATGCTGTCCCAAAGGATAAGAGATCCTTCTTCTTTACAGCTGCATAATATTCCATGGTGTAAATGTCCCACAGCTTTTTTATCCACACACCTACTGATGGACACTTGGGCTGTTTCCAGATCTTGGCTATTGTAACTGTGCTGCTATGAACATAGGGGTGCATAAGCTCTTTCTGATTGGTGTTTCAGGATTCTTAGGATATATTCCTAGAACTGGGATCACTGGGACAAATGGCAGTTTTAGAGGAACCTCCTTACTGCTTTCCATAGTGGCTGCACCAGTCTGCATTCCCAACAGCAATATACAAGGGTTCCCTTTTTTCCACACCCTCGCCAGCACTTGTCATTTGTTGATTTCTTGATGGTAGCCATTCTGACAGGTGTGAGGTGATAGCTCATTGTCATTTTAACTCGCATCTCTCTGACAATTAGTGACTCTGAGCATTTTTTCATGTCTTTTGGCCATCTGCCTGTCCTCTTTGGAGAAGTGTCTATTTAGGTCCTTTGCCCATTTTTCAATTGGATTGTTTCTCTTCCTTTTGTTAAGTTGTATGAGTTCCTTATATATTTTGGATATTAACCCTTTCTCAGATGTGTCATTGACAAGTATGTTCTCCCATACAGTGGGCTCCCTTTTTGTTTTGTTGATAGTTTCTCTTGCTGTGCAGAAGCTTTGTATTTTGATGTAGTCCCATTTGTTTATTTTCTCCTTTGTTTCTCTTGTCCTAGGAGATGTATTGGCAAACATATTGCTATGAGAGATGTCTGAGATTTTGCTGCCTACCTTTTCTTCCAGGTTTTTATGGTTTCACATTTTACATTTAAGTCTTTTATTCATGGTGAGTTTATTTTTGTGTATGGTATAAGTTGGTCTAGTTTCGTTTTTTGCATGTACTTGTCCAATTTTCCCAACACCATTTATTGAAGAGACTATCTTTACTCCACTGTATGTTCTTGCCTCCGTCAAATATTAATTGAGCGTGATGGCTTGGGTCGATTTCTAGGGTCTCTGTTCTATTCCACTGATTGATATGTATGTTCTTGTGCCAGTACCAGGCTGTTTTGATTACATTGGTTTTATAATATAACTTGATATGTGATATTGTGATCCCACCAACTTTGTTCTTCTTTCTCAAGATTGCCTTGGCTTTCAGGGTCTATTTGGTTTCATATAAATTTTTGAAGTGTTTGTTCTAGATCTGTGAAATATGCCATTGGTATTTTAATAGAGATTGCATTGAATTTACAGATTGCTTTGGATAGTATGGACATTTTAATGATGTTAAATCTTCCAATCCATGAACACAGTATATTCTTCCACTTGTGTATATCTTCTATCTCTTTTTGCAAAGTCTTGTAGTTTCCCAAGTACAGGTCTTTTACCTCCTTGATTGGGTTTGTTTCTAAGTATCTTAACTTTTTTGTTTCAATGGTAAATGGGATTTTTTTAAAGTTTCATTTTCTGAAAGTTTATTACTGGTGTATAAAAATGTCATCGATTTCTGGATGTTAATTTTATATCCTGCTACCTTGCTGCATTCATTTATTAAATCTAGTAGTTTTTTGGTGGAGTCTTCAGGATTTTCTCTGTACAATACCTTGTCATCTATGAATGATAACAGTTTTACTTCCTACTTTCCAATTTGGATGCCTTTTATGTGTTCTTCTTGTCTAATCGCTGTGGCAAGGACTTCCAGTACTATGTTGAATAAGAGTGATGAAAGTGGACACCCTGTCTTGTTCTTGTTCTTAGGGGAAATGTTTTTTGTTTCTGCCCATTGAATATAATGTTTGCTGTAGTTTTGTCATATACGGCCCTTATTATGTTGAGGTATGAACCCTCTATTCTCACTTTGCTGAGAGTTTTTATCAAAGATGGGTGCTGGATTTTGTCAAATGCTTTTTCTGTGTCTATTGATATGATCATGTGTCTTTTGTTTTTCAATTTGTTTATGTGTTGTATCACATTGATTTGTGAATATTGTACCCGCCTTGCATCCCTAGAATAAATCCCACTTGCTCATGATGTATGATCCTCTTAAAGTATTGCTGGATCCAATTTGCTAATACTTTGTTGAGGATTTTTGTATCTGTGTTCATCAAGGATATTGGCCTGTAATTCTCTTTTTTGTAGTGTCTTTATCTGGTTTTGGAATTAGTCTAATTCTGCCCTGTAAAAAGAGCTTGGAAGTGTTTCTTCCACTTGGATTTTTTGGAATAGTTTGAGGAAGATAGGTGTTAGTTCTTCTTTGAATATTTGCCTGTGAAGCCATCTAGACCAGGGCTTTTGTGTGCTGGGAGCCCTTTGATTACTTCTTCATCAGCAGTTATCAGCCTATTCAGGTTTTCTGACTCTTCCTGATTGAGTTTTGGAAGGTTGTATTTTTCTAGGAATTTGTCTGTTTCATTGAGGTTATCCAGCTTGGTGTTGTATATTGTTCATAGTGTTTTCTTACAATCTTTTGTATTTCTGTTGGGTCAGTTGTTACTTCACCTCTTTTGTTTCTGATTTTCTTTATTTTGGTCCTCTCTCTGTTTCTTAATGAGTCTGGCTAAAGGGTCATCAATCTTGTTTATCTTTTCAAAGAATCACCTCTTGGTTTCATTGATCTTTTGTTTTTTTAGTCTGTATGTCATTTATTTCTGCTCTGATCTTTAGTATTTCCTTCCTTCTACTTACTCTGGGCTTTCCTTGTTATTCTCTTTCTAAGTCTTTAAGTGGTATGGTTAGAGTTTATTAGAAGTTTTTCTTGTTTTTTGAGGTAGGCCTGTAGTACTATGAACTTCCCTGAGGACTTCTTTCATTGTGTCCCATAGATTATCGGTTGCTGTGTGTTCATTTTCAGTTTTTTCCTGGAAGTTTTTATTTCTTCCTTGATCTCATTGGTAACCCATTCATTGTTTAGTAGCATGCTATTTAGCCTCCATGTGTTTGAATGTCTTTTAGTGTTTTTATTGTAGTTGATTTCTAATTTCGTGCCATTGTGATCCAAGAAGATGCTTGATATGATTTCAATCTTTTTGAAATTATGGAGACTTATTTTCTCTATTTTGTGTCCTAACATGTGGTCTATCTTTGACAATGTCCCATGTGCACTTTCGAAGAACGTATATTCTGTATCTTTGGGGTGGAATGTTCTGTAAATGTCAATTAAATCCATCTGATCTAGGGTGTCATTTAGAGTCACTGTTTTCTTGTTGATTTTTTGTCTGGAAGACCTATGCAGTGAAGTCAGGGTGGTATTACAGTCTCTTACCATGACTGTATTGCTGTTGATCTCTCCCTTAAAGTCCTCCAGAAGTTTTTTTATAAATTTAGATGTTCTTATATTGGGTGCATATATGTTTATCTGGGTTATATCCTCTTGTTGTATCAATCCCTTTAGTATTATGTACTGACCTTTCTTGTCTCTTGTTATGGTCTTCATTTTGAAGTCTATTTTGTCAGATATGAGTAATGCTACCTCAGTTGTTGTTTTTTCATTTCCATTTGCATGGAAAGTTTTTACATCCCTTCAATCTTATCTGTGCGGATCTCTTGTAGATAGCATATAGTTGGGTCTTGTTTTCTTATCCATTCAGCTACCCTATGTCTTTTGATTAGAGCATTTAATCCATTTATATTTAGGGTCATTATTGATAGATACTTATCTCTTGTCATTTTATTTCTTTATGTCTATGTTTCTCATTATCTCTATTTCAACTTCTTATTACCCCAGTACCTTTAACATTTCTTGCAATGCTGATTTGGTAGTGATAAACTCCTTTAGCCTATTTTTGTCTGGGAAGCTCTTTATTTTACCATCTATTTTGAATGATAGCCTTGCTGGATAGAGTGGTCTTGAGTTCAGATCCTTGCCTATCATTACCTTGAATACTTCATGCCATTCCCTTCTGGCCTATAGAGTGACTGATGAGAAATCAGGTGACAGCCTTATGGAAACTTCTTTGTAGGTGCCAGATTGCTTTTCTCTTGCTGCCTTTAAGATTCTCTTTGTCTTTAAATTTTTGGCATTTTAATTATGATGTGCCTGGGTGTGGGCCTCTTTGGATTCTTTTTGTTTGGGATTCTTTATGCCTCTTGAACTTGTGTGACTTTTTTCCTTCACCAGGTTAGGAATGTTTTCTGCCATTATTTCTTCAAACAAATTCTCTATTTCTTGCTTTTTCTCTTCCCATTCTTGCATTCCTACGATGTGAATATTGTTACATTTCATGTTGTCCCACAGCTCCCTTAGACTGTCCACCTATTTTTAAATTTTTTTCCTTTTGGTTCTCTGATTGAGTGATTTTTTTCTACCCTGTCTTCTAATTTGCTGATCCAATCCTCAGCTTCCTCTAATCTGCTGTTTATTCCTTCCAACTTATTCTTTATTTCTGCTACATCATTCTTAATTTCCTTCATATTTTTCCTATCTTTTCTCCTCATTCTTACAATCAGTATTCTTAATTCTATATCTGATAGATTGCTTATCTCCATTTCACTTAGCTATTTTTCTGGAGACTTCTCTTGTTCTTTCATTTGGGGCTTGTTTTTTGTCTCCCCATTTTGGCTGTCTCTTTGGGTTTGTTTCTATGTATTAGATAGATCTGCTAGGACTCTCAGTCTTTCTGGAGAGTCTCTGGTGCAGGCCAATGACAAACGCTGTTTGTGACTGGTCTTGAGTATACTGTTTGGAGCTATCAACAACCCACAGATTTTGGTCCCCTCTGCTGGAGTTGGGTTTATTTGGATAGGACCAAGATGCACACCAAAGTCTGCTTTTCCAAGGCTTGGGTCCAGAAGCAGATCAAGCAAAAACTCAAGGCACTCTGAGGTCTGCTTTTGCCTGCAGGCGGATTAATCTGATTCTCTTAATTACCACAGCAAGGTGTAAACTCCACAGGGTGGGCCAAGAGGTTTTCCAATGGGTGGGGCAATTGCTTCCTCCCCACCCCAGGCAAAAGCTGCCTGGCTGGGAAATGTCTGCCTGAGAAAGATGTCCTCTGCAGTATGGGAAAATTACTCACCACAGGAATCCAGTACTGCCCGCTGAGCTCTATGTCCAGAGCCTGCATCCCTGTATTCTCCTTGCACTGCTCTAGTACACTCTGCCCTCCCTTTGCTGGATGCCAAGGTGAATGGCTGTACATGAAACTTTGTGTGTTTACCCTTTTAGAGGGTGCCTGCATTTTTAGTCCCCTCTCCCTGGAAGACAGAAACCCTGCTACTTTTCACAGCCAGATATTATGTGGGCACCTTTCTCAGTTCTGGTGCCCTGGGCTGGGGAGCCCAGCTTGGGGTTTAGACCCCAGAGTTCTCAATAGGAATCCCCCACAGCTGAGATAGCCCTCTGGAACTTCAGCTACTGCCTGTGGGAGCCCAGCCAGCTCTCCCACACCTCTGCACTTCCTACTAGTCTCTATGTGGTCTCCACTTTAGGTTCTTGGTTATGAGGGTGCTCTCCAGCTAGTCTTCAGTTGATTATTCAGGATGTTTTTTCTATATTTTAATTGTAATTCCTGTTTGGTCCTGGGAGAGTGTCAGTGTAGCTTCCACTCAATCTGCTGCCATCTTGAAATCAAGAATGTCTTTTATTACACCAAGTGATTCTCAAAGTCAGATGTTGGGACTGGAATAGCTCCCTTTAGTGAGAATAACTGTTGTAGACAATTATTCAATGGCACGTCAAATATTTTGTTTTGATGGCACATCAATGTTTTGTTTATCCACAAAACATTATGCATAATAACGTTTAAGGAATATATGTGTTTATACTCATACACACATATATGTACACCTCTATATATGCATATACATACAAATTGAATAATACAGATTTTTTTTTTATATCACTTGGAAATGTTACCATTAGCTATTTCTGAGTGGAAAATTATGGTTGACTTCAATTTCCTTTTTGTACTTTCCAGTATTGTCCAAAATTTCTGTAAGGGTAATACATATGCATTCATTCCACTTTAGATTATGTTTATTATAATTGACTTATATTATCACCTTCTATTAGACAACAGGTCTATTGACTAGTTCTTAATTATCTCTTCATCACAGATAGATGTATATAGTTAGTATATGGTTGAATGGATAGATTGATTCATAAATGGATGGATAGATCAATGAATTAAATAAATGTAGGTTCAGTTGGATAGTATATATGTCCTCCTCTGTATTCTCATGTGTGCCTTATCTTTCTTCTAATTTTTTAAGTCTCCAGCATTCATTGATTCACTCCATCTCAAAAAGTTCATTTGTGAAAGTTTCATCAAGCCAAACTTGGTTTTCAGGTAATATTATATTATATGATTATGTCATATAATATGAATATATTATATGAATGTCAGTAATAATTGAGAACAGAATTGGAATCTTTAATTCTTCAACTGCATAACCACCTACTATGTCTGCTGCCTCTTCCTGAATCAGTCTTTGACCTAGCAATTTCACTTCTAGTAATTTATCTAATATATATATTCACAGCTGTGAAATGATGCATGAACAAGGATATCCATTGCAACATTGTAATAGCAAAGTGACTATCAACAAGGGGCTTGTTTTTATGTACTGAATTGGAATGATATCCAAGATGTATTGTTAAATGGAAAATGAGCAAGATGTGAAACAAAGTATAGTATGCTACCATCTTTGTTTTTAAAAACAGAAAAAGTATATATGTTTATATGATTTCTATATATGAGAAATAAATAAAATACCCCTTCTTCAAGTAGAAATTGGTGGCTTATGGAAAGAGATGGGTGGGGGAGTCTTCACTGTATACCATTTTGTAATTTTTGAATTTTGTACAGACAGATAATTACTAATTAAAAGATAAATTTTTCAAAGAAACACATACACACATACATACAGTGTGATACTTTGTAATGCTTAACATGTAAGTCCATTGTAATTTTTTAAGGTTAGTTTGCTTCATACTTTAGTAGTGTGCTAGATACAGCTCATACCAGCTTACAAGAGCCCATTGCTAAAATTTTCAGGAATTTTTCAAGCTTCTTGATGTCATATTAGTAACTTCAAATTGGCCATGATGTAAGTATTTATACCACAGGAATGGAAAAACACTACAAAACAAGACTTTTTTTCCTGGAGAGCTAGTTGTTATATATTTACTGGCACATGACTGCTCATAATCAGCCATATTCTTGTTTTTTAATGGGTGATTGTGTTTCAGTGATGTTAGTTGATCCTCTAGATACAAATCCGTGTAATAATGAGGCTTTATATGTATCTGAATTAATGTTTGTTCTTAATTTAGCTCAAAGACTTAAACTGTACCTATTTTAAATGCTTTTTTTATTTTTCTTTTGTGCATGTTCTCAATGGATACACCTGCAATTTCAATGGGTGAGTTTAACCAAAACTATGATGAACTTAAGTCCTTTGAGTAAAATCATATGTATAGCAAAAACTGTACATTTGCTTCATTTCCAAAAGAGTGACTACTTTTCTGGGTCCCTATGGTTTGGGAATCATTAGTGCTTACAATAGATATTACAAGATGATTAAACATAGTGGTTGACAAGCTGTGGATTAAGTTTGCTGTGAATATGAATCATAAGTAGAATATAAGTATAAGGGAAGTAGGGGAACTACTACCATGCTATTATAAAGACCTATTGGCCTGATTACCAACAGTCCCAAATTGGCTACTGGTGATCTCCACACATGCTACCCTGAGCATCTGGCCCAGGTTGCCTAACCCTCATTGCTTGAACCAATTCTGTTGAAAATTCTGTTACCAACTGAAATGACTTTTTCTATTAAATCACTGTTATTTGAAATATTGGCCATAGAACCAGAGTGCTTAGGTTCAAATTTCACTCTACCATTCATGGACTTTGTGACTTTGGGGAAGATCACTTAACTTTTTTGTGTCTCAGCTTCCTTGACCTCATAAGGTTATTATCAGGATAAATGGGTCTATACATGTAGAGTGCTTAGAATAGGGTCTGCCCCATGTGTTACTTAGAAGTACATTTAAAAACTATATGTATATAAGGATCTCTTAGTTATCCATTTTGTGACTGAATTCTAGCTTATTTGAACTATGTCAGAAAACCTTCTCTGTATAATTTCAGTCCTTTGGAATTTGTTGATACATGGTCCAGCATATAATCATTCTTTTGGTAGAAGTTTCATGTGTACTTGAAAAATGTATCCTGTCATTGTTGGGCACAGTGTCAATTAGGTCGAGGTTGTTAATTGTGCTGTTCAAATTCTCTGTATCTAAATTGACTATTTTGTCTACTTGTTCTTAAAATTACTAAGAAATGTATGTTAATATTTTCCCTATTTGCTTTTGAATTACTTTAAATACTTTAAGTAGTTAGGTAATACAGATCAGGTTTTTATACCCACCAAACCATTAAAATGGCTCTTGTCAAAGACAACAGTCACCTCCATGTTGCAAAATCCAATGGTGATTTCTCAGTCTTCATCTAACGGGGATGCCTCAACAGCATTAGACATAGTTCATCACTCCCTCTTCTTTGATACACTTTCTTCAGCTTGCCTCTTGGTTTTCTTATCAAACTCTTGGCCCCTTTTTATAAAGACTTTTTTTCAGTGATTCATTCTTATTTCCCTTTACCTATATTTAATCATTTCCTAGATGACCTCATCTCGGCTCACGGCCTTAAATACCATTCACATGGTAAGAACTCCCAAATTAGTATCTCCAGCTATAGCCATTTCTTCTGAACTCCAGAATTGTATTTATTCAATGGTTTCATTTGAATGTGTGATAGGGATTCAAAACTCAGTATGTCCCCAAACTAAGCTCCTGATACCCTACTCCAAATTTGCTTTTTCCATGGGTTTCCCCATCTCAGTTAATAGCAAATAGCAATTCATTTCTTCTAGTTGCTCAGGCCAAAAGCTTTGGAATTCCTTGACTCCTTTCTTTTTGTCACGTGTCACATCTAATCCATCATGGAATCTGTTGACTTAACCTTCAAAACATATCCAAAACTTGACCACTTCTCACTACCACCCTGTTCCAGGTTACCATTATCTCTTAACCTGGACAAGAGCTTTCTGACCACCTCCCAGCTTCTGCCTTGCTCCCTACAGTCCATTCTCCTCCACTTTTTATTCTGTATTGATTTCAGGTGTACAGCTTAATGGTTAGACAATCATATACTTTATATAGTGTTCCCAATGATATTTCTAGTACTCAAATAAGCATCACACATAGTTGTCACAACATTATTGACTATATTTCTTATGCTTTACTTACATCCCTGTAACTATTTTGTAGCTACCAATTTGTGCTTCTTAGTCCCTTCACCTCTTTAACCCAGTGCCCCAAGGCCCCTCCCCTCTGACAACCACCAGTTCTCTCTCTATATCTATGAGTCTGTTTGAAATTTGTTTGTTTGTTTGTTTGTTTTGTTCTTTAGATTCCACATATAAGTGAAATCATATGCTATTTGTCTTTCTGTGACTGACTTATTTCACTGAGCATAATATCCTCTAGGTCCATCCATGCTGTTGCAAATGGTGAGATTTCATTCATTTTATGGATGACTGATATTCCATTGTATATGTACCACAGCTTTTTTATCTACTTGTTTATTGATGGATGCTTGGGCTGTTTCCATAGCTTGGCTATTGTAAGTAATGCTGCAATGAACATAAGGGTGCATATATTCTTTTGAATTAGTGTTTTGGGTTTCTTCGGATAAATCCCCTAAAGTGGTATCACTGGGTTGTAAGTCAGGTCCATTTTTAATCTTTTGAGGAAACTCCATACTATTTTCCATTCTTTACAAAACAGTTAGAGTGATCTCATTAAAATACAAGTCAGATAGATGTTCTCCCCTGTTCAAATTCCACCAAGAGCTTCCCCATCTTAGGGAAGTTGACCTGAGATGGTGCCACAGAGCAAAAGCCAAAATCTTTATAATTTTTTACAAAAATTATTGCTGTTCTGACTCCTTTGATCATTCTGACTCTAGATATATTGGCCTCCTCTCTATTCTTTAAACACATTAAGCACACTGCTTCTTCAGGGCCTTTGCTCATGCTGTTCCTTCTGCTGGATCTATATGGTTCACTCTTTCACATCCTTCAGTTCTTTATTTAAAAGTCCCTTTCTCATTGAGCTTTTCCGATCTAAAATTTAAGTATCCCCACCCCCCCACCAGCATATCATACCCCTTTCCCTGATATTTTTTCTTTAGCATTTATCGCAATCTAACATATTATATGCTTTGTCTTGGTTATTTTCTGTCTCCAATAGAATGTAAACTACATGAAGGCAGGGATTTTTTTTTTTTTTATTCACTGCTGTATCTTTAGCACCTAATAACAGGTGCTCAATTAAAATTTATTAATGAATAATTTAACTTGACTTTATTTATACTCATTAACCTAATAATTTGAGGTCCTGTTAGTTTGTAATGGGAAGGTACATATAAGTAATTACTATATTGATATAAATTTGGTTTAGATTTTCATCTAATTCTGTCTTTTATTTTCAGATTATTTTGTCTACATGATATTTTACAACCAACATTACCTTCATAAGCTCACAAACCTATTGAAGCCAAACACCATGGTGGAACAACCATAGAAAACAGCCTGGATGACTCACTTGCTAGTCTTGTAGAAAGTACATGTCCACTTTAAAATTAATATTTATATATATATATATATATACATATATATATATATATATATATATGTGTGTGTATATATATATATATATATTTAATGCACTTTAAGGAAAAGAATTCATACAAAAATAATGTGAAATTTGTGTTTGTTTTATATAACAGATTTTAAATTTGAAGAAATCCCAGTCAACAAGTAAGTTTTTATTTTAGAAAGATAGCCAATAAATACATATGAGAGGAAGGGACATAAGAGAGTGACAACTAGAAAGATAATTTTTAAAAAATATATATCTTTATTGATTTCAGAGAGAGGAAAGGAGAAAGAGAGAAAGAGACAGAAACATCAATGATGAGAGAGTCATTGATCGAGCCCACAACCAGGGCATGTGCCCTGACCGGGAATCGAACCCTGATCACCTGGATCCTAGGCCGATGCTCAACCGCTGAGCCACACTCGGCCTGGCGATAATTATTTTTAATTTATATATAGGAACAATTTGTTACAAAATTCTACAATATGTGAATTTTTACTTAATTAAAGTAGAAAATGTATTGGTTATATACTAACCCAATTTTTGTAAGTAAACTTCTTGGTTAAAGTATACTGTATTGCATGGTTCTCCTCCTACCCCTCTGACAATCCCTTTATGGTTCATGTGAAGGATCTTTTTCTAATCATGTCTTAAATATTGGCATTCCTCATAGTTCTTTGAACTCTTGGTTCTTTTCTTACTTTATTATATATACTTTGTTAAATGAGTAATACTTTTATTTTACACACACAAAAAATAAAACTACCAGATTAGCGTCATACGATAATGTTACTTCAGTGAGTTAATCCATACATTTTCAGCACTCCCAGCAGACATATGGAAACCAAAGGAAGGCAGGAGTGATAATATTAAAAATATTAATAAAGTGGAATGTAAGGTCAAAAGCACTAAACAGAATAAAGAGGGATATCATATAATGATAAAAAGGCACTATTTATGGAAATAGAATGGTTTTAATAGTGTATGTACAAAGCTAAATACATAAAGCCAAAATTGTTAGAAATACATGGAGAAAGATGCAATTGTAGTGGGCCATTGAAAACCACCTCATTCATTACTGGATAGATCTAATAGACAAAACACAAGTAAGGACATAGAGGAACTTGAGTAATACATAATAAATAAATAATAAACTTGCTTGTACACAAACACACACACACACACACACACACACACACACACACACACACACACACACACACACACAGTGTTCATTTTCTTCCAAGCAATCACAAATAAAAGCTTAACAAAACATTACATAATTTTACAGGCTACATTTTCTCATAATCCAATAAAATTAAAAATAATAAATACCATGAAAATCTTAACTAAAGTATAATCCTTTTGCCAAAGAGGAAACCAAAAGGAAAGTTACCAACTATCTAGAGGCAATGAAAATGAGAACTCCATACCAAAGCTAATGGACCACTGTGAAAGGTAAACTCAGAGGAAAATTTTATCATTGTTAAAAAAGAGAAATTAACAATAATTTAGTTTTTATAGTAAGGAAATAGATATAAAATAACAAAAGTGTATTAAGATGATAAAACATAAAAATAAAGCTTAAATTAATAAAATTGTAAATAAAAACTAATAAATCTAAAGCTTATTTCTTTGTAAAGTTCAATAAAATGAGCTCCTCTGATTAAACAGAAATGAGAATGTAAAAGTATATAACTAAGGAATAAGAGAGCTGACATAACCACAGATGTAGGAGAGATTAAAATAATTATAATACTTTGTGCAACTGTTTGGCAACAACATATTTGAAAATCTAGAGGAATTTTTTTATTTCCCAGCAAAATAGAAAAAACAAATTCATCCAAGAAGGAGAAGCATACATATGACAATCACCGCATAAGTTTTTGAAAAAGGGATTCAAGATCTGCCAATGCATCATGGGGTCATGGTTGAACTTTAGCCCTTAAAGAATTGGAAATTTCAATTTCAGGCTATAGAAAAAAAAAGGAAGATTTACAATTCAGTGTACAAAGTGATAGAGCTTTAAAATCAAAGCCCACCAAAGATAGGAAGCTGCTGATCAATCTCACTTATTTATTATAGATGTCATAATTCTAAATAAAATATTCACAAAATCCAGGAATATATTTAAAAATTTTACTACCTGTACAAACTACTTATTTTCTCTTGGATCATGCTGTGTGATGGTAGTCATGGAGGTAGTATAATAAAAAGTAGATTTGTCTTGGATGTGTTTCAGAGGTAGAATTGATAGCACTGGGTATTAGAAGTGAGAGGAAAAGAGAAATTAAAGGATGGTGCTTAGGTTTTTGGTTTGCACTATTACATGGATGATGGTGTCACACATTAGGATGAGAAAGATTGGAAGAGAAAGTTTATGTAGGTAAGTTGAATCAAGTTCTATTTTGACATGTTTAACATATGTATTAGACATCTAAGAGGCAGGTAGACATATGAGTCCGAATATTAGGGCTGGAGATAAAAATTTGTGAGTCATACTTAAATGTAAGTCATGAAACCATAAAAATCCATAAAAACCTCAGACATCTCTCATAGCAATATGTTTGCCGGTACATCTCCTAGGGCAAGGGAAACAAAGGAGAAAATAAACAAGTGAGACTACATTAAAATAAAAAGCTTCTGCACAGCAAAAGAAACCATCAACAAAATGAAAAGGGAACCCACTGTATGGGAGAACATATTTGCCAATGACACATCTGAGAAAGGGTTAATACCCAAATTATTTAAGGAACTCATGCAACTTAACAAAAGGAAGAGAAACAATCCAACTGAAAAATGGGCAAAGGACCTAAATAGACACTTCTCCAAAGAGGACAGGCAGATGGCCAAGGGACATATGAAAAAATACTCAAAGTCACTAATCATCAGAGAGATGTGAATTAAAACAATGAAGTATCAGCTCACACCTGTCAGAATGGCTGCCATCAACAAATCAACAAATGACAAGCTAAGCGAAATAAGCCAGTTAGAGAAAGACAAGTATCACATGATCTCACTCATATGTGGAATCTAAGGAACAAAATAAACTGACAAACAAAATAGATCCAGAGTCATTGAAGCATGCAGCAGACTGCAGAACTTCAGAGGGAGTGGAGGTGGGGGGTGGGAAGAGATTAACAAAATAATTTTTATGCATATATGCATAACCCATGGACAGACAATAGTGCAGTGAAGGCCTGGGGAGGGGGTGGGATGGGGTAGAAGGGCTTAGTGGGGAGGAAGCGACATCTGTAATACTTTCAACAATAAAGATAAATTTTAAAAATTTTGTGAGTCATAAATGTGGTAAAGTCATAGACTAGATTAACTCATTTTAGTAGATATAAAAGAGGATAGTGGTAGGTCCAGAATTGAACTTTCAAAACATCCTAAAATTGTAGAGGTTGAACAGAGAAGGTGTGTGTCAAGAATTGAGGAAAAGAAAAGTACAAACAATGAATCAGGAATAAATGTAGTATTGGACTTTTAAACAATGACACTGGAAGCTAGAAGACAATACTTCAACTTGTTAAAAATCCTTAGTGAGCCCTAGCTGGTTTCGCTCAGTGGTTAGAGTGTCGGCCCTCGGACTGAAGGGTCTGAGGTTTGATTCTGGCTAAGGGCACGTACCTCCATTGCAGGCTTGATCCCCAGCCCTTCTCCCTTCTCCCTTCTCCCTTCCACTCTCTCTAGAAAGCAATGGAAAAAATATCCTAGGATGAGGATTTAAAAAAAAATTCTTAGTGAAATTTATTTCCAATCTAAAATTCTATATTCAGCCCTGGCTGGTGTGGCTCAGTTGGTCATCCTGTGCACCAAAAAGGGGCAAGTTTGATCCCCTGTCAGGGCACATACCCAGGTTTCGGGTTCCATCCCCATTGGGGCACGTGTGGGAGGCAACCAATGGATGTCTCACATCGATCTCTCTCTTTCCCCCTCTCTCTCTTTCTTCTTCTCTCTAAAAATCAATTTAAAAAAAGTTCAGCCCTGGCTGGTGTGACTTCGTGGTTACAGAGTCAGCCCATGCACGGAAGGGTCCCGGGTTTGATTTCTGGTCAAGGGCACATACCTGGGTTGCAGGTTCCATCCCTGGCCCTGGTGAGGGGGGTGGAGTGAGTGGCAACCAATCTCTGTGTCTCTCTCACATCCATATTTCTTTCCCTACCTCTCTTTCTTCCCCCTCCCTCCCTCCTTTCCACTCTCTAAAAATCAATGGAAAAAATGTCCTCGGGTGAGGATTAATAACACCAACAAAAAGTTAAGGAAAATTGATTTTTAAAAATAATTAAAATAAAGTTTTGTGCTCAGACAAGATCTCAACCAAATGCAAGAGATAAACATTTTCAATAAAAAGTGAAAATGACGTTATTTGCTACTAACATTTATTGTTTACTCTAAGCCAGATACTTTTCATTCTGAGTATTTTACGAATAACTCATTTAATCTTTCTACTTGAGATAGTTATTATTTTCAGTATATATAAGCTCCATGAAGGCAGATATTTTAATTTGTTTTATATATTCCAAACACCAAGAATAGTATCTGGTACCTACCAGATATTTAATGGATATTTGTTGAATGAATGCAATGAATCCACAATGCACATTTCACATATGAGAAAACTGAGATACAGAGATTCTGTAACTTGCCCAACTTTATATAGTTATAAATGGCTGAAGTGAGATTTGAACCCAGGTAGTCTTGCTCTACAGTCAGGCTATTAAGCCTATAATAGGTGTATATATATATATATATATATATATATATATATATATATATATATATATATATATAATATTTCAAAGATGAGAGGAGGTGTGAAATAGGGTATGGTATCAGAGTGCTGTATCTTCCAGAGGAAATAAATAATATCTAAAATTTATAAATTAAGACATAGTAGTATAAATATCTTTAGGATTATGGAGTTAAATTACAAAGGAAAAGAGTGGCTACTTTTGGGAAAGGGAAATGGTGACTGATGTTTTGGTTTTAGATCTTTTAGGATAACCTGACTTTTCAAAATTTATATCATAGATAAAATTTAAATTTAGATAAGTCAAATGAATATGGAATAAATATGAGCTTTTAGAAACAAGAACCATATCTTAGAATTAACGCTAAAGTGTATGCAGAATAGAGAATTACATGATTTGGTAGAGAAGATGAAAAAGATGTAGAAGGTAAGGATGATAATCTTAACCGATAGTGTAGAGTACAGGCTACTGTTTGCCTTCTCTGACACTCAGTTTTGTCATCCATAAAATGAGAATTAATAATACTTCACATGGTTGTTATGAAAATTAAATTATATTTAAGATTGTGAAAACACCTAATAGAGCCTAGTAAGAATAAGAGTTTGTTTCCTTTTTATTCTGTTTATTCTTATTTATACATAATATTTCTTATATGGCATTATTTTTCTCATAACTCTAATTCTATGAAGCAGATAGGTAAAGGATTGTTTATCCCCATTTTACAAATAAAGAAAGAGGTTAAGTTATCTAATCAAAGTTATACAGCTAGTGAATAGCCTGGTGGTGCTCAGAATTTAGTACTTATGCCCCTTTGACCCACCATCATGGAGAATACTAGTTTTTTCTCTCTCTCTCTAAAAGTATTAAAATAGTTTAGAATAAAATGTATTTATTCAAGTCACTTTATTTATGGGAAACTGCTACTATTGGATTTAAATTTGGCATTATCTATCATACTTAAGCTGAAATGTTTAGTTTGTAATGATAATGTAATTTCATATAGAAAACATACAGTGGCCTTTTTTGGCTTTGTTTGTGATTCTTTCCTATTGTGTCTTACCTGTTCATAAGCATAAACATTGTCTCAAAGGCAATATCCTGACTAGATGTTTAAATGGTAGATTTGTTGTTCTCCCAGATGGGCTGACTCATAAATCTCACTTTAGATCTGACATAAAGTGTCATCAATCTTCAGAGATGGAAATTACTAGTGGGATGAACTGGCAGTTGAATACCTGCACCTGTACCTCATCCTTCTGGGATCCCATTTCTGTTTCTCCTATTCTCCACATGGTAAAATGTGTGATGTATTATTACCTTACATTTTTGTTTTAAATTTCTTTTATATATGTGGATAACATAGCATAGAAATTTGTATGAAGGAAGTAGGCAGAGCTTTCTTTTTCATCAGTTTTAATGTATTTTGCTAACATTTTTTGTAGACTGTTTCATAAATTAAAATGTGGAAATTCACATTTAGGGCTTCTCTAAGGTCTGTAGTTCTCTCCCTATTGCAGAATCTTCACTTCTTTTTTGTTCCACACTTATTAAGCACCTGTTAGGTATCAGGGACTGTGCTGAGAGAGAAAGATACAGGAGCTGTAGCGCAGAAAGACATTGCATCAAATAGAGGCATTGAATATTGTAAGTGCTAAGCTGGAATACTTTAGAGGGTGGGTTGGTTATATTTATAAAGGAGCTGAACATGAGGCAAAAGGAGATGAGGTGAATTGACAGTCATTGATCGGCGAATGGGGCATTCTAAGCAGAGGGAGCAGTGTGAGCAAAGGCAGGAAACTCCATGGGCTATTCAGAGAACTGTACGAAGTTTAACTTGGCTATAATAAAATGTATGATGGGTGCAACAAGAGAGAAAGCTATAGTGTTTAACAGAAACCAGATCTCATAGAAACTTCTGTAGGAGTTTGGAGTTTGGGCTTTATCTTATAAGCAGTGGGGAGCCAAAGCTATAACACGATCACTTTTATATTTTTGAAAGATTAGTCTAGGAAGAGTGTGAAAGGGAAATAAGATACAGATCAGGCAACTCAGAAATCTTTTCAAGACATTCAAGCAAGAGATCTAGAGTGGCTGGATCTAGAGTGGTGGCAGTAGATGAAAGAAAGAGATTTGAGAGGTAGATATACAGATAGAATCGACAGGAGTTGCTAATAGATTGAAAGTTGAAATATGGGTCTCCAATAAATTACCTGCAATTCTAAAATGCAAAAACCTCTGGGGAATTTTTGTTTGTTTGTTTGCAACAAACTCTTCTGGCTGAAGGCTTTACCTGAACTATAATGAGACTTTAGTCATTATTTCACTAAGTGTAAGTATTCATACATGAATTTTGGATTTGCATTTTGCTGAAGAAATATTAATGTGTTTGATTACAGGGTGCTATTTTAGCTACCTTGGGGTATTACTAATGTGTTCTATGTGTAATTTGTAATTATCTTTCTAAAATGCAAAACATTCTGAATTCCAAAAACACATTTGGCCCCAAGGACTTAAAGGATGTGGACCAGTAGATTGTTGTGAGTATTAAATGAAGTAATACACATAAACTGCTTAGAATGATGCCTAGATCACAGTAAGTGCTCAATAAATATTAACCAGCAGTGTGATGACGGTGATGGTGAAGATGATGATGATGATAGCAATTCTGTGACACAATACTCCCACCCACTGGTTCATGAAACATAGACCATTAAATTAAATCTCAGCACCCAGAGAGGGATGTGAAAATAGGTAGGCAGGCAGAATAAGCATTCCCCCTAACAATAATGAAGATGCTCTAGGGGAAATTGTGAAAATGCTGGGCGTACTTCTTCCTTGGCAGAATTTTCTAGACCCTTGCTACACTTTCTTTTTCTCAAGCTTTAATGTGTATATGACTCACCTGGCAGTCTTGTTAAAATGTAGCAGGTCTGGGATGGGGATTGAGATTCTCCCATTTCTGGCAAGCTCCCAGCTGATGTTGATGCTTCAGGTCCATGGATCAGAGTGAGTAGCAAGTGCCTGGTAATAAAGCACAAGCTGCAAGAATAAAAATTATTTATGAGACAGTTACCAGTTTGGCTCAGATAATATATATCAAAAATGAAGAAAAATTTTACAGCAAAATAGGGAGCCAGGGTATAAGAATACTTTGGGAAAGATCAGAAAGATTGATATTAAAAATGCATTTTTGCCTCTTTGTTCAAGTCCTCTGGCCAGTCAATAGCACTGTGGGGCATGTCTAAGGTCAAAGACCACTTCTGTCTCTCTCATATTATATCTCCTAGCAGTACACAAAGAGACAAAGACAAGGATTAAAGTCATGACTGGTATAGGCCAGGAGGCTAAATCAGGGTTGAAATCCAGGCATAATTTGACATTACACTGATAGCACTAAATACTGTATGTTACTCTGCTTTTCATATGTTGTGATGAAAGTCAAATTATCTTTATTTTTCACATTATCTCATATATCCAAATGATGTTATAACCAAAGACTAGAAGGGAACATTGAAAAATTAAGGAAGTTTTATTTGTTGGAGGTAGTGAGATTGTGGTGTTTACTAATGTTATTATTTTATTTATGCAGTATAAAAAGAAAAGTCATAGCTCTTTCTTTCTTATCTAAAAGTCCACATTTCTCTTGGGTGTGTAATGCTGCTGTCCAAGCAAACTTCCACCACTCCTCAGAGAAGCTGAGCTCCTGTAAAGTCTGCAATGATTTCCAACACAACATACCAGTAATTAGAAGTCCTTAAAACTCCTAAATTTCTTATGCTCACGGAAAGACCATTGTCCTGGCTATAAACTATTCACTATATTTGTTTGCAATATTGAATATGTAGCAGAATGTTTTCTGTATCTTATAATATTTCTTATTGAATATAAATAGAAAATGTGCTATATAGTAACTGACATTTTGCTTCAAGGTACCACTTCCAGTGTCCTATCCAGTGACTTCACAACAAACACCTAGGTATAGAATGGTAAGAAAAAACACTTTAATATATCAAAAGTAGGAGATAGATTTAAAACTCCCCATGGCTGGCACTAACAGAAAACAACATGATATAGATAATTTAAAATGGAGGGTAATTCATCCATATCTTTTCCTTGCACTGGAAAAAGAAATAGCCCTCTTTTTCACAAAGGTTCTGTGAGATGGCTTTATAGAATAGAGAAAGGAACTCTAGAAATGGGCAAGAGAAAGGATGTGTGGAAGTGGGTTAAGGAAAACTGTTCCGGAATTAATAGATAATCCAAAATAGGAATAATCAATATGCACATAGTAGAGATTCAAGCATAACTGAGTTTATATTTTTGTTTTATACCATGAGTTATGAGCTGCTGTTTGCTGCTGGATTTCCTCCTTTTCTGCAAAGGTTTTGTTGTTGTTTGATTTTGTTTTGTTTTATTTCCCATTTTGCTGTTTGGGATCACTTCCACTCTGCATTAAGCAGGTAAAAAAAAAAGTGGACATTAATAAGGCTGATTTTTTTCTTATTGTGTAAGACTTCCAATAGGAGAAATTATTAATATAGGTAGAATATCTGGAGTTTTTCTGATTTAGGGCTTTTTATCCAACTTTTCTCTAACTAATTTTAGTCTGTTATTTCTGTTCTGCCTATTTGGCAATGTTTTCATAATTTAAAATTTTTCTTTACATAGTGAAAAATTGCTTGCAATCACCAGTTCTCCTTTTTATAGCTATGGTGCATTGCATCAATTTCATGTAATGTAATACAGGTAATGGAAACTCTGAAGTCATCCTGTCCACAAATCTCACCACCAATTCACTCAACCCATGTTTTTGTTGTTGATGTCAATTTGGGAAAATGTAAAAAATACAAGAAAGATAACAAACATCTGTGCTTTGACATCCTAAATTACTAAATGTTAACTTTTTATCATAATTTTTCAGATCATTTGAAAATGAAATTTTACAAATGAAATCAAAGCCTTCTTTGCAGACCCCTAGTCCCAGTCACCTTCCACCTCTCCAGAGACAATGACTATGATGAATATTATATACCTTTACTATGGAAAAATATGTAGTTCTATTCCACATGATTTTAAAAAGTCGATTATAATTAGTATCATTCTGTACTTATGTTTTTGAGATCTATCTAAATTGGCATATATTAATTACAATGGCTCAGTGGTATTTTAATATGAATATAGTACCATTTATTGAAAAATTCCTCAAAAAAGTTCTCTATATGCTATGTCACTACATTTTTTTCCTCTCATTCTCTCTTGAGGTTAAGATTCTGCCTAACCTCATGGTTCTTATCGCAACCACAAGTGATCTCTATATTACCGTATCCCCTGGTCTTCCTCAGTCCACATCATGTCTTATCAGTGGTATTTTATACAACTGACAGCTCCTTCCTCCTTGAATTGCTTTTTAATTTAACTTCCAGTATATCATGCTCCCAACTGGTTGTTCCTTCTCAATCTCCTCTTTCCCAGTACTAGATATTAGAGTGCCTCAGGATAAATCTTTGAGCACCTTCTCTATGGACACTCACTCCCTTGGTGATTCCATCCAAGTCATGGCTTTAAATATACATTTATATACTGATAACTCCCAAACTTGTATCACCAGCCTAGAGCTCTTTCTTGTTCCCCAGATTTATATATTTAACTGACTAATGGACATCTTCACTTGGATGTATAATAGGTATCTCAAACTTCACATGTCCAAAACTGAACTCTTGATCTCCCCAAAGCCATTTTACCTACAACCTTCCCAATCACAATTGATGGCAATTCTGTCTTTCCAGTTGCTCAGGCCAAAAACCATGGAGTCCTCCTTAATGCCTCTCTTTTGCTCCAGATCCAGTTCATGAGCAAGTTCTATGGGCATTATTTTCAGAATGCATCCTCAATTTTTCTAAGTCACCATCATCTCTCACCTGGCCTCTCTTACATGGCAATAGCCTCCTACCTAGTCTCTCTGCTTCTGTCCTTGTCACTACAGTCTTTTCCACACTGCAGCCAGAGTGATTGACTTACAGTGTAAGTTAGATAAAGCAACTTCCCCTCATTTTTCTCAGTGTGAAAGCCCAAAATCTCCATGCTACTTCTCTGCCTTCATCTCCTGGCACTCTTGCTTTCTTTAGTTCATTCTAAGCATAGGGCTTACTTGCTATTCTTTTAGCATACCAGATGCTCTCCCTGCTCAAGGCCTTTGCACTTACTGTGCCCTGTGCTTGCAAACATTCTTTTTCTAGATGCCCATTGTGCTCACTAGCATACTTCCTTCAGCAATCGACCAAATGAGTCCTTTCCTGACTAAGCCTATGTAAATAACACCCTGCTATTATCCAGGCACTTCCTACCTCTCTTACTCAGGATTAGTTCTCTCTATAAGACTTATGAACACCTGATATATATTTGTGTTTGTTTGTTTAGTGAATTGTCTATCTCCCCTGACCTAAATGTCAGCTCCTTGAGTGCAGGGACTTTGTCTTATTCATCACTGCATACAGAACACCTAGAACAGTATGTAGGGCATAGAAGCTGCTCAGTAAATATTTCTTGAAGGAAGACAGAAATAATCCATGCCTGGTTTCCCTGGTTCACTTTTCAACCTACTTCATGACAGAATCTAAAAGGATAGTTCTCTGTCCTTTTCTTACTCAGTTTTTCTATTACTCAGCTAGCACATGTTCATCAAGCTTTTACTATGTTCCAGGTACTGTTTTAGGAGCTGGAAATAAAGCAATAATAAAAAACCCCCCAAAATCCATGTCCTTGTGGGACATACATTCTAATGGTGGTGAGAGAGCACAAACAATAAATAAAATAAACAAGGTGCAAAGAAAATTAAAGCAGACAAGAAGTATTATGAGTATTGGGGTAGGTTTCTATTTTAAGTAGGCTGGTCAGTGAACTTTATTGAGAATGTGATTCAGTCCTGAGCAGAAAATTCAGAGAGGAAAGAGGCCATGAGGAAGATTATTCCAGGGAGAGGGAAGGGTCAGTGCAAAAGCTTTGAAGAGCGTGATTAGAGAGTGGATGATACCACTTGGAGTAAATTTAGACTGATACACAGGTCCAAGGAGTGAGCCCTGGGATGATCTGTCATTAATGGGCATGAAGATGAGGAGGAACTTGCAAAAGAGGTAGAAAAGAAATGCCAGTGAGGGAAGAGGAATGCTTCTTGAAACACTTTCCCCTTTTATGGAAACACCATATTCCCTTAGTTTTCCTCCTACCTCGAACCTCCTTTCAATCTTCCTTTTGTCTCTGTATAACTTCTGTGATAATTATATTTTTCAGTTAATCCCAAAAGAAGATTAGAGTATGATATAGTACTAGTTGTGCATGTATGCTAGAAGTAAATGTGGACCCGAGACTGGAGAAAGTAAACTTAATAAGAACATAAGGGAATGGGGTAGAGCTGAGATACTCCACAGGAAAGTATGGGCAGTCATGATGGGGTGAAGTCCCAAAAGGAGTATGGTAGATTCCAGGTCAGTCATCAGTAATCAAAGGGCATATATTGTTAGTATAACAGGGTTTGAGGCAAAATGTGTGGCTTGCAGAGCAAAAACTGAAGGGCCACATAAAAAACAAGGTTATATAATAGATTCTTTCCAAACAAATGAAGAGAATGGAGCCCATTTCTTAGGGAGTGGAGCTGACAAGAACCAGATACAAAATAGGCCCCAGCATTGGC
The DNA here is from genome assembly GCF_054644295.1 of Miniopterus natalensis. NCBI lineage: Eukaryota > Metazoa > Chordata > Mammalia > Chiroptera > Miniopteridae > Miniopterus > Miniopterus natalensis. Next base: position 69,381,964 of record NC_142103.1, read on the forward strand.
TGGACTGCAGAATGGGAATCCCACTCCAGTTGGATTGAAGGAGGTATATAGACCTAGGTTCCCTAAAAAGAATAGGTGCTCAGTCTAGTCACCACATGGGACAATTCCATGGTTCAATATTTGATAGCATCATGGAAGTGGACCAAGATCTCCATCCTTGGGCAAGAGCTATTTTGACAATTTCTAAGCTGCACTGGTTTGTAAGGAAAAAAATCTTGGTACCTTACTCAGGCCCTTTGTTTAGTCTTGCAGAGGTGGCAGCCCTGTACACTGAAGATAGCTGGGAGCTGCTTCTAAATTTCTGGCATGGGGTTAACACAGGAGGAAGGACAGGAAAACTTAACCTTAAAACTTAAGCTTACTATCAACTAAAACTCTATTAGTTCTTGTTTTTTTTCACTTCTTCCCCATGGAGGTAAAAAACACTTGTATTTTTTAAGATCCAAGAGCAAAACATAATAGCTACTTTTGTTAAACTTCATCTTACTCAGTTGGGACCTTATCTCAGCCTATCAAGAATATTAAGGGTTTTAAATTATATTTAATATAGTCATTATTCGTTCCAATAAATATGTCATTCACATGTGCATTGAGCAGGTCCTCTACATTTTTATTGATAATTTGGATAAAGGTAACCTAGAAGACCAAGGACATAGTCCTGCAACATATCATCAGAAACCTTTTAGCAGGTCAACACATTAATAATTAACTTTTAGGTAAGAGCCATTTTGAACAGTTTCTAATTTACCCAGTTGTCTTAGAGTACATCCCATATTGCCTCAACTTATGAGGGAAAAGCACAATAGATAAAGACAGTGAAGTAGTAGGCTTGGTTAGTCATACCAAGGAGTTTACACACTATCTGCAGCCAATGATGATCTAGTTATGAGTTTTAAACAGGGTAGAAGATGGTCAAAGTCTTATATTAATGGGTCTGTGCAACCTCTTTATATTTGTCCTTCATTAAATGTCCTTCTTTTATCTTTTGAATACATTTTAAAATCTATATATATGTGAATATCAAATCACATTGTACATTAAAAAAATCTATTTTTCAGTTACAGTTTACATTCTATATTATTTTGTATTAGTTGGAGGTGTACAGAATAGTGGTTACACAAATCATATACTTTAGAAAGTGGTCCCCCCCCCCCGATATTTCCACTATCCACCTGACACCATACATAGTTATTACAATATTATTAACTATATTCTCTGTGATGTACTTTTCAGTGTGACTGTTTTGTAACTGACAATTTGCACTTATTAATCCCTTCACCTTTTTCACCTAGTCCCACAAACACCTCCCTTTCTGGTAACCATCAGTCTGTTCTCTGTATCTATGAGTCTGTTTATATTTTGTTTGTTCATTTATTTTGTTCTTTAGATTCCACATATAAGTGAAATCACATGGTGTTTGTCTTTCTCTGATTGACTTATTTCACTATTATACCCTCTAAGTTCATCCATGCTGTCACAAATAGTAAGATTTTATTGTTTTTTATGACTAATAGTCCATTGTATATATGTACCACAGCTTTTTTATCGACTTGTCAATTGATGAGCACTTAGGCTGCTTCTATATCTTGGCTATTGTAAATAACACTACAGTGAACATAGAGGAGCATATATTCTTTCAAATTAGTATTTTGGGTTTCTTCGGATATACTATGCCCAGGATTGGAATCATTGGGTCATAAGGCAGTTCCATGTTTAATTTATTTAGGAGCCTCCATACTGACATTGCACATCTTAAATATATACAATTTTATTTGTCAATTATACCTTAGTCAAGTTTCACTCACCCCCTTGACCTGGTATGCCTGCCCTGCCCTCACTCCTTCCACTAGGAAAATTCCTACACATCCTTTACATTTAACTTTTAAATTGTCATAGGAACTGACGTAACTAAAATATTTCATCAAAGATACATACATACCATTATATATTTAACATGTTCCATGTCAACCTATAGACTTCCTTTCCTTTTTCTACAAGGATTATTGGCCTTGAGATGTAAGAGCTTTATTTCTCATAAAGAGTCCCTGCTTTTCAAGAACTGTTCTTTACGTCTTCTCACTTTACTCGTTATCACTAGCAACTACTTCACAGATCTATTTCTCTCTCTCTCTCTTTGCATTTGACACATGACATTCCTTTCAGTTGACATTCATCAAATGTAATAATTACTCTAGAGGAGCTACTTGTCCTCTCAGTACTATTGTATTAGGAGAGCAATTAAATACTAGTTAAGTTTTCACTTTTTGTTTTCTTTTCCATTTGAATTCATAGGTTCCAGCTTCAGTGGGAGCTCCTTTCCCAATGACACCTCCATCCATGATTTATAACCAACCAGGCTTAGAGACTAGCAATCCTTCCACTCTGTTCACAGGAAATCAGGTATGTTTGAGCTGTTGTTTCTTAGGGCCTTGGTAGAAATGTGCAGTCACTGGAGGCAAGACCAGTGTTAGAACTGAGTTTTACAATATATACATCTTTTGTGCACTGTTGGTCCCTCATAGAAGAAAAACTAATTCTAACATTTTCATCACTGTAGAAAGACACAGATCTGTGCAGACCTGGCGCTCTACAAACTTGTGTTGTTAAACCTCAACTGAGTTCTGATAACTATTAAGCAATCCTTTTATTCATTCATTTAACAAACCCAACTGTGATTAGTACTGGAGAGGCAGTTAACTCAGCCTGGAGTTTTCAAAAACAACTTCCCAAAGAAATGATACTAAGTTTAATGCTAAGATTTAAAAATAGATAGCTAGTCCATGGAGTAAGGAAAATATACTCCAGATAAACATATAAACAGATAGGAAAGCACACAGCACTGTGGGAGGTCAAAGGAGGGAATGATTAATTCAGGGATGGAAGATTTCAGAGCAATGAGTATCAAATGATAACGAGAATCTCAACTATTAGATGTATAGACAGAAGTTTGGCATTACAGGCAGAGAAAATAGCTTGCACATGGAAGTGGAAGCAGGAAGTGGTAACATGAATGAGGATAGCTGAAGCATATAGGAAAGTATCATGATCCAAATGTTCATTGACTCAGAGTATTGTTTTCCAGAAGTCATTATGTGCAAAGTTTCTTTCTTTAGTCTTCAGCCAATGCATTTGGTTCCCTGGTTCTTAAGTGTTTGTTTTAGGTGGCCTGACTTCTTAATGAGAAGATTGAGCAGAGCTTTGTGTGTAATAATATTTGTAATTTTATTTTATAACCACAAAGAAAAATATGGAGAAATGAAAGATTTACATATCTATTTTTCTTTCAAGCAGGTACAATTCATGTAGAAGTACCAAAGCAAAAACGCTAGAATTCAAAGGTGAAAAAATGATGATCTCGCTACAGCTGAAACTAAACCATCTACATCTTCCGAGCAAAATAAACATTCAATACTCTTGAGATTCTTCAGTTCAATAATTTAGACATGATGCATTCTATTTCTCTTTGTTTAATAGTTATCCTTCAAAATTATCAAAAACTAAAGTTAATATCTTAATCTCCCCTCTAAAATAACACTAGGATCTTAGAAAACTTTTAAATTACAAGGGCATTTCTAACCAACTTGTATAGCATGGTGGTCAAATATTTTAGACCTCTGAAATTAAAAGTATTTGTATTTATAGAAACAGTTTTTGTTCAGATTTAGCTATGTGTTTAGAAATTTTTTGTTTACTATCCTTTCTTGCATTGGAATAATTTTCCTCTCCTTTAACATTTTTTAGAAGTTCATTTACTTTAGTTATGATAAACTCAGTTTTTGTTTATGTGAAAATATATTTCTTCATATTCATTATTTTTAAAATAAAATTTAAATTGATGTACACATACAAGCTCTAAAAACATTCTTGTACGAGTCTTTTTGTGGACAAATGTGGATATATCTCTTGGCTAAACACCTAGGAGTAGAATGACTGGGTCAAATAGTAGGTGTTTGTTGAAAATTAAAACTGCACCCTGGTCGGGTAGCTCAGTTAGTTGGAGCATCGTCCCAATGAGCCAGGGTTTCTGGCTCAATCCCCAGTCAGTCAGGACACATACAGGAATCAACCAGTGAATGCGTAAATAAGTAGAACAATAAATTGGTTTCTCTCTCTCTCTCTCTCTCCCTCTCTCTTTCTTTTTTTCTCTCCCTTCCTCTCTCACTCTCTAAAATAAAATAAAAAATTAAATAAAATTAAATTAAAACTGTCAAAAGTTTTTCAAAACCTGTACCACTTTATCCCACCAGCAATGTATGCAAATTCTAGGTGCTCAAAGTTCTGGCCAACAGTTACTGCTATTAATATTGTAAATTTTGGGAGGAGGGTCAAGATGGAGACATAGGTAAACACAGTACTTGAACCCTCCCACAACCACATCAAAATTACAACTAAACTACAGAACATCCATCATTCAGAACCACCTGCAATCTGGTTGAACGGAAGTCCTACAACTAGAGAATTAAAGAGGAATCCACACTGAGACTAGTCGGAGGGGCGGAGGCACAGAAAGGACTGGTCTGCCAACCACGTGTGGTGTTTTTTTAATTGGGAGGGATATCTTGGCTGTGGTGGTCCCCCATGAGAAGCAAAGGGTCTCAGACCCACACCAGACCCCTAAGCCCAGGTTTCCAGTGCTGGAAAAAGAAGTCCCCATAACTTCTGGATGTAACAACCAGTGGGGATTGTGGCCGAGTGACATGGAGGGGGCTGGAGTCCCAGGCAGTTCCCCTTAAAGAGCACATGGACTTAGACTCACTCCCTCTGAGCTCCAATGCTGGGGCAGTAACTCTAAATGAACCAGGAACCAAGGGGGAGGAACTAAATTATCTTGCATCAGGGCAAGAACTGGGCAAAAGCTTTCTCCCAGACAAAAAGGTTGGCAGAGGTCTTTGTTCCTTTGTTGAGATCTCCCAGCCACAGTGCTGAGAGGCAGTTGCAATATCTGAGTCTCCATCAACCTGGCTCACACAGTTCACCCCACCCTGGTGACTTCCTAAGACCCCGCCCCACCCAATTTGCAGCCCCTCCCAAACTATTTGCAGTGGCTTTTCCATATAAAGTCCTGTGCTTGCTCAGACCTCAGACTTTCTTAAAATCTCTCAAACAAGCAACAGCTGGCTTCAGTGTGCCCTATACCTCTCAGTAAGTGGCCCCTGGCTCAGCACTAGTAGCAGCCATCCTTGGTTCACAGCTTGGCCTCTACTAGGCACCTCCAAGCCCAACACAAGTAGCAGCTATCTGCAGATCACTCTGTAGCTCACCTTGGGTGGTCCCGGGCAGGATACAGGCAGTAGCTGACTTTGCATGTCCCGGGAGGTCCCAGAGCCAGTGCACCTGGTGGTCAGCTTCAGACCATGCCAGATTACAACCTTACCACATCCACGAGCAACACACTCAAAGGGAAAACTCGGAGAGCACCAAAGCCCCACTGAAGCAAGTCCTGCTCCATAAGGTCAGCTCCTTCACAGCAGCTCTTCCACTGTAGTCACAGCTGTTCTGCACAGCTGATTGACCTGAGAGGATCAATCTTTCCTAGTGATGCCAACATCAATCAAGGCTCAACTACAACAGGACAGTGCACACAGCCCACACAGGAACACGCCTAGAGTGCCCAGCTCAGGTGACAGGGGAGGCTGAGCCACTGGGCCCTATAGGACACCTACTACACAAGGTCAGTCTACCTCTTCCAGGAGACATAGCAGCTCTACCTAATACTTAAAAACAAACACAGGAAAGCAGCCAAAATGTGGAGACAAAGAAACATGTCACAAATGAAGGAACAGGAGAAATTGCCAGAAAAAGAACTAAATAAAATGGAAGCAAGCAAACAAGCAGATTCAGAGTTCAAAACAATGGTTATAAGGATGCTCAAGGAACTTAATGAGAACTTCAAGAAACTAAGTGAGAACATCAACAACATAAAAAAGGACCAGTCAGAAATGAAGGATACACTAACTGAAAGGAAGAATAATTTACAGGGAATCAACAGTAGTGTAGAGGATGCCAAGAATCAAATCAGCAATATGGAATATGAGGAAGCAAAAAACACCCAATCAGAACAGAAAAAGAAAAAAGAATCCAAAAATATGAAGATAGTGTAAGGAGCCTCTGGGACAATTTCAAGTGTACCAACATTTGCATCATGGAGGTGCTGGAAGGAGAAGAGAGGGAGCAAGAAATTGAAAATCTATTTGAAAAAATGACAGAAAACTTCCCTTATCTGGTGAAAAAAATAGACATACAAGTCCAAGAATCACAGAAAGTCCTGAACAAAATGAATCCAAAGAGGCCCACAGCAAGACACATCATAATTAAAATGCCAAAGGTGAAAAAGAGAGAATCTTAAAGTCAGCAAGAGGAAAACAGCTAGCTACCTACAAGAGAGTGCCCATAAGACTGTCAGTTGATTTCTCAACTGAAACTTTGCAGGCCAGAATGGAGTGGCAAGAAATATTTGAAGTGATGAAAAGCAAGGACCTACAACCAAGATTACTCACCCAGCAAAGCTATCATTTAGAGTTGAAGGGTAGATAAAGAGCTTCAGAGACAAGGGAAAGCTAAAGGAGTTCATCATCTCCAAACCAGTATTACATGAAATGTTGAAGGGTCTTCTTTAAGAAGAAAAGAAAAGATAAAAAATATGAACAATAAAATGGCAATAAATACATATCTATCAACATTTGAATCTAAAAAAACACACAAGGAATCTAATGAAAAATAAACATGAATAAAGTAGAGCCAGAGGCATGGAAACATGGAACAGACTGACGAATCTCAGAGGGAAGGGGGGAGAAGGGCGGGAAGAGATTAACCAAAAACCTTATGTGCATACATGCATTACCCATGGACACAGACACTAAGGTGGTGAAGGCCTGGGGTGGGGCGGGATCTGGGTGAAAGGGGCCAACAATGATGGGATAATTGTAATACTCTCAACAATAAAGATTAAAATTTTTTAAAAAAATATTGAAAACTGGCCATTCTAGTGATTTTTTAGTAATATAACGTGGTTTAATTTACATTTCCCTGATGATTAAGCAACTTTTAACATACTTATTGGCCATTCAACCTTTTTTTTGTGAAGTGTCCAACTATTTTGTCCATTTTAATGCTTTTCTTTGTTTTTAATTGTTGGTTAATAGTTTTTTTATATATTCTGAATATTATGTTATATTATGGAAATAATTTCTTCTAGCCTGTGACTTGCCTTTTCACTTTCTTAATGGTATCATTTGATGAGCAGATATTTTCTAATTTTGAAGTCCAGTTTATTAAGTTTTTCTTTTATGATTAGTGCTTTTTGTGTCTTCAGAAATATTTGATTATCCCAACATCATAAAGATATTTTCCATTTCTCTTCTAGAAGCTTTACAGTTTTAACTTCTATGTTTAGATCTATGATCCATGTAAAACACATTTTTATGTTTGGTGACAGGTAAGGGTAGAGATTTACTTTTCCATATAGTTATCTAGTTGTTCCTGCAAAATTTGTGAAAAATAAATTTCTTTCCCCTTAGACTGACTTGGTACATTTCTCAAAAATTAATTAACAACATGGGGACATAATGTATAGCATAGGGAATATAGTCAATAATATAATAATAACTAGGTACAGTGACATGATTAATAGGCTTATGGTGTTCACTTCATAAGATATATAAATGTTGAATCACTATGTTATACACCTGAAACTAATAAAATATGTCAACTATAGTTAAAAATAAGTTTATAAAAAGACATCAGTGTATTGGGGGAGGTCTGGGACAGCTGAATAATAAAAATTGCATGCGGAGATAACAAACAAAATGAATATATAATGAAAGTGTGGATTTAGGGTTTCCTTGTGAGGAGTCATATCATTATTATATGTGTGACTTTGATCTCACTAAGTCAGAATCCCCTCATATGGCATTAATTTGTAAGTTAAAGTTTTAATAAAATATGTTTCCCTCTTAAACACACACACACACACACACACACAAATTGATATTTTTTACTTTGCTTTATTCCATTGATCCAAATCTCTATACTTAGTCCAATAACCCACTGTTTTGATTACTATAGTTTTCTGTAGGTCTCAAGATCAGGTGGTATTAGTCTTCCATGTTTATTCATATTTTTCAAGATTGTTTTAGGTATTCTGGTTCTCTTTGAATTCCATGAAAATATTACAATCAGCTGATCAATTTTTATGGAAGAAAGGCCTCTAGAAAGCTGATTGGTGCTACATTCAATCTACAATTAAATTTGGAGAAAATATGCATAGATCTCTTAACAATATCAACATTTCCAAATCATGAACATGGCATAACAATTTATTTATTCAGGCATTTGATTTGGAGTTTTTAATGGATACTAGCATATTTCATTATTTAACTACTGATAAAGACTGATTGGAACTTTAAGGGAACATAGGATAGTCTATGCGAAGAGCTAGGGCTTATAGGAGGAGTTCTCAAATTCTACATAATTGCGAGAATCCTACAGGAAGAACTCTATGTTTATAATAAAGTTCTAGGGTTCTAACTTCCCCTTCCCTTGACTCCCTTTTCCCTTCTATAAATACCCCTTGTCAACTGATGGCCATTGGCGCCAATTCACCACCAACAGAAAACTCCAATTTATTCAGTGCAAATAGCTCAATTGTGATACAGCACCTGCTGGGACCATGGAACAGCTCAATTGTGTTACAGCTCAGTTTGGAAGCAGCACTGCTGTGAAACTGTGAAGCAGCCCTGGGGTGAGGTGGCCCTAGGGAAAGGCCATTTCTGGCTACTCAGATCTGCTCTGGTCTGCTCCACCTGTTCCTATCTGATCCAGTCCACTCTGTAGGAGTCTGCTTCACTCTGCTCCAGTTCTGATCTGCTTCACTCTTCTCTGCCAAGACCTCTTGGGTGTTTCAGCTACAGCTGAAGAAACACAGTTTCTTTGGTGGAAAGAGAAGGTGTGCACCATGAGCCAGAGGGGAGCTGCCTTATATAGACAGAATTCCCTGTCCCTGGTCCCTGGTTAGTCCATCCTCATGCAAAGGTAGACTCCAAATTCTGGAAGTTCGGTTGCTCTAAAAGACACTGTCCTGATTGTTCAGAATGGAGCCACTCTGATTGGTTGGCGAAGATGCTGATGGGATATAGCTGCACAGCCCTGATTGGACAGGGAAAGTTTCAGTCCTATTTCTTAAAGAAGGATTCCAGGAACTCCTGGCCCAGGTGGCAGAAACAGTGCAGGCAGGCAATTCAGGGCAGGAGGCAGGCAGCTTGGTGCAGGCTTCTCCCTAAAGTGCGGTTTGCATGAGAGACCCTGTGTAGAGACCCTGTGCTAGGATCATCGTGTTTTTTTGTTGTTGTTTTGTTTTGTTGTTAAATTTGAGCCCAGTTAGCCACCAGGAGCCTTTCTTAGTAGTTATCTTCTTTTTCAGGCTCCACACCCTCCATCAGGGCACGCAGACCAGTGTGCACACATGGCTTGCTATATTCACATGCACTGGGGTGCAACCCTTCCTTTTTCCTGAATAAATTCTTTGAGTTGACGCTACCAAGTGACTTTTTAAAATCCTAATATAATGGTATTGTTTAATTTCATATTCTAAAGTTTTGTTACTACTATATAGAAGCTCCCACTCTCCTCCACCATCACCCCTATTCCAAGTCTACAAGCCTCCCCACTGTCTCCAGTCCTCAGCCCATCCACCTCCCTAGTCCTACTGCCCTGCCCAGTTTCTTCACTCCTCCAGAATCATGTGTCTTCCCAGCTCTCCAAACTCTCACCTCTCTCCAGTCCTCTAGTCCCACCCCTATGTTCAGTCCTCTAGTTTCTCCTCCTGTCCTGGGACCTCTAATCCCACCCCTCTTTCCAGTCTAAAGCCCTTCCCACTTTCCTTTCTCCTTTAGGTCCACCACATTTCCAGGATCCAGCCCCACCCTTTCCTGAACATAATCCTGAGTTTGCTAGAAGGACCCAAACCTGACACAGACAGCTCCTTGAACTGTGCTTACAGTTCTGGCAGCAGCAATTAGCTTGTTTTCCTGTCTCTGACTTAGTCTGTCCTACACATGCACCTCCTACCTTTTACCTTCTACATTCATTTAGTTACTCCCTCCTTTTCTCCATTCCTAAAGCCTCACCTACTTTCCTTCGGCTGCACCACTCTTCTTTCCAGACTTCCTGCCACATTTCTCTCCCACTCCTACTGCCTGACTCACTTTCCTCATTCCTCCTGCCCATCCCTCTCTCCAGTCTTCCTCCCCAACCTACCTTACTACTCTTCCAGCCCTCCTCATTTCCCAGCTTCAAGTTCTCATCAGGTTCCTGAGTGTGCTTAGAGGACCCAGAACTGACACAGACTTCTTTTTTTTTTTTTTTTTAATTCTCACAGGAGGATATTTTTTCCATTGCTTTTTAGAGAGAGTGAAAGGGAGAGAGAGAGGAGAGAAACATGAATGTGAGAGAGACACATTGATTGGTTGCCTCCCGCATGCACCCTGACTGGAGCCAGGGATCAAGCCTGCAACTGAGGCATGTGCCCTTGGCCGGAATCGAACCTGGGACCCTTCAGTCCACGGGCCGACATGCTAACCACTGAGCCAAATCAGTCAGGGCCAGATCCTCTTTGAACTTGGTGTAATGGTCTGGCCACAGTAGGACCTTGTTATCCTCAGTTTCTGATTTAGTCTATGCCATAGTCTCACCTCTTACTTCCCTCTCTCCAAAACTCCATCCCCTGCTCTCTCCCCAGTCATCCCGCCCAGTCTGCTTTCCTAATGCTTTCACTCAGCCCCATTCCAGTCCTCCAACCACTGCACTCTCTCCTGTCCTTCAGCACCCCACACAAACCCCCTTGCTTATATCTCCTGCCCTAGCTGCTTTCTCAGCCACCAACCCCTCTCCATTCCCAAGTCCTCCCACCCCACTCTACTCTCCATTTGTACACCTTTGTCATTTATTAAATTTCCCTGTGTACTTGTCTGTTTCTGGATGTACTACTTTATTCCACAGGTCTGTCTGCGTTTATGCAAAAAAGAACATTGGATTTAGATATGAATTTAGGGGCTCTTTCTGCTCTATCCCAAGACTTTCTGTGGTATTTTAGGCACATTCTGTTCTCTTTGTAGGCCTAAATTTCATCATCTGTAACATGAGAGGCTCCAGTTAGATTATTGCTGTTTCTAGCACTAACTAAGATTGCCTTATATTGTTAGGAGCTGGAGAGTTACTGCTGCAGCCCTCCTGCCTGGAACTTGAGGCATGGAGTTCTGGTTTCCCAGGCCTGACCTTTTCTTTCACTTCAGTGTTTGGGTGACTTTGGATTCTTGTTTCCCCAGTCCAGGGTCTTATTGAAGGTAGGTTCATTTCTTTGGCCTTGAGAGGTTTTTCTCTGACCCCTTTCTGATTCTTCTGGCACTGTATTATGACAAGGTCACTTTATATATGTGCTTCTAAGTACCAGACTGGAAGGCTTTTGGGATGTAAAGTGGAACAAAATAATGAAAGTAAAATAATTTGGTTGATCTTTTAGATAGGACAGGGGTCTCAAGGCCTGGGCCAGCCTTACTAAATGGTATTATTGCTAAATGTTAAAATGTAGTACAGTATTTTGCAGACCAGCTGTAAAGAGGACGAGCCTGACAGGAACTCAGCTGTATAAATGTAGCCAACTGCAAAGAAGAAATCAACATGTAATTGACTGAATAGTGTATATAATCAATGACTAAGCCTTGCTTTGGGGAAACAGAGCTTTGGATATGAATTCCTGTCTCCTTTACTTGATGCAAGTAAATAAAACTACCTTGTGACAACTACCTCTCCTTCTTGAATAGAGCACCCCAAGCAGCAAATCCCTTGAGTTCGGTAACAGCCCTACTATGTGCCAGGTAGTTATTAGGCGTTTTACATGCATACTCTCATTTAATCTTTTTCTTATTACTTTTTTTATTGAGTTTATTGGGGTGACATTGGTTAATAAAATTACATAGGTTTCAGGTATACAATTTTATAATACATCATCTGTATATTATATTGTGAGTTTACCACCCCAAGTCAAGTCTCCTTCTTCATTTAATCTTTTTTGTTGTTAATCCTCACCCAAGGATATTTTTTCCATTGACTTTTAGGGAGTGGAAGGGAGGAAGGGAGGGAGAGAGAAAGAAACATCGATGTGGTAAAGACACATTGATTGGTTGCCTCGTGCATGCTGGGGACGAATCTGCAACTCAGGAACATGCCCTTGACCAGGAATCGAACCCACAACCCTTCTGTACTCAGGCACAGGCTCTACCACTGAGCCATACAGGCTCGGGCCTCATTTAATCTTTATAACAGCCTTGTTGGTGCACATTGTTATTCCCATTTTAAAATACGACTTAGGTAGTGTCTCCAACCTGTGCTCCCTTTCTACCAGATATGTAACTATTATAACATCCTACTATCTTACAAATGGTTCGTTTTAAAGGCCCTTTATTTGTCTGTAAACTAGAGGTGACAGCAGTTCCTAGCACACTGGGCTGTGGGAGTTAAATAACACTACTCAGTGGCTGCCATGTAGTTAATTTTTAAATAAATTTTAATCATATATGTGTCCCCACTAAGAAAGGAAATTGACATTTACCTTTTATTCATAAAGGGCCTAGCTCATGGTAGGATTAGTGGATGAAGCACCATTTCACTGGATAGCACTCCAGTTCAAGCAAAGGCAGGAACAAAGATTTTGTATCTAGATTATGAACTTTTGAAAATGTTTGAGCTGCGGTCGCGAGATTCTGATCCACGGTGGCTTTCAGGAAAGGTTGGTGCGATGGCGGGGTATTTATTTATAAGTCCCCTTCAAGGGCCACCAAGCTCGTGGGTATGGTGGGACCAGAAAGTCACCTAGGCTGAAGCACTGTGGTGGAGTCTACGTCCCAGTTTCGCTTGTATCCAAGAGGGGATCCGGTCGCTGTGAAGGCCACTCTGGAGGGGGGCTCCCAGTTCTGGGGTGGGAGTAGGGTCCGACTTCGTCCCTGATTTCCAGGGTCCCCCATCTCTATCCACCCACAAAATCCCCGAGATTCCTTCTCCCAGGAGTCCGTTTTTGTTCTTCCGGCACAGCCAGGTTCCCTCACAGGCCCTTCCATACTTGTCACTCATCTGCGCGCAGCCAATCAGCACCCACAGGTTGGACCACTAGGAGAAGGGGCGGTTACTTCCTGCTTGCCTACGACTGCGCGCACTCACGGGGAGGGGGAGGGGCCTGTAGGTGTGAGCGAGCCAATCACGGGCTCCGTGCGGCTGGCGGCTCGAGGCAGCTAGTCGCGCGCGCGCTCGCTTCCCCAAGATGGCGGTTGCAAAAGATGGATGTGGCTTGGGAGAGCTGGCTTCAGGGAACGGGCGGCGGCTCCACTTAGGGATTCCTGAGGCCGTGTTTGTGGTAAGAGTCATGTAGGTGCTAGGCATCTTGATGCTAGGCCGCGATCCCTTCTTCCCTGGCCTTGACTGTTGGGGGAAGGAGTTGAGCTAAGAGGTCTGGGAGAGAGCGCTCCATCCCCTCTTGCCCACCGCGCCTGTACAGACTAAGCTGTGCTGGGACCCGCCGTGGGGAAAGGCAGTCCCAGAGGGCCCGCGAAGAGTTGGAGGCCTGGGGCGGGAGGATTCAGGAGCGGGGCGGTCCTCACTCCCGAACGCCAGGTTTCATCCCCTGCTTCCTGGAAAAGGGGAGGCAGTAAGAAGCTTGAGACTCAGCCTAGATGCTAGAGAGACCTATAGATAAATGGTGACTTAGGATACAAAAATTAGGCAGAGCATCTGGTTCTAAAGTGTGAAAATAGGAAACGAAACCTAGTCTGTTGAAAGAATGCAGTGTTTTATTGCCTTGGAGAATGGAAGAAGAGACTGGTTGGAAAATAGGATAGGGTGAGAATGTGAAGTCCTTGTTTGTTATGGTAAGGAATTGAGGCTTTATCCAGTAGGCAACGGATTGTCATTAGGTGTCTAAATAAAGCCACAATATAATCGTATTTAGTTTTGGGTACATTATTGTAACAACTTAGTAATGAATCATGTGGAGTTGAGAGAGGAGGCATGGAATGCAATTTGGAGGCTTCACAAAACAGAGAGATCAACCCAAGTCCAAACAAAGAGAAAAAAGTAGATGCTTTCAACCTTCTTCTTCCATCAGGCTATTCTAGAAATAGTATTTGAAAACTATTTGAATAACAGAGAAAACCTGACTGGCATTCCAGGCCAATGGTATCTTTCCCCACTCAGTTCTGGTTAAGCTACTATAAAATCTTTTTTTTTTAATTTTTAAAATTTTATTAAATATATCTTTATTGATTTTAGAGAGAGGAAAGGAGAGGGAGAGAGAGAGAGATAGAAACATCAATGATGAGAGAGTCATTGATCGAGCCCACAACCCGGGCATGTGCCCTGACCGGGAATCGAACCCTGATCGCCTGGATCCTAGGTCGACGCTCAACTGCTGAGCCACCCCCGGCCGGGCGCTACTATGAAATCTTAATGGAATTTTCTCGACCTTTTGGGTTGTACCTTATATTGCCTTTTCTCTATCTTTTTGTTAATCATGTCTTACATCCTTCAAAACACCCATTTCTTTTATTTAAACTACTTTTATATACACTGTATATTGCATATTTGTATTTGGTGGTTCAGTTTTGTAGTTATTCTTTATTTTGTGTTTTCTCCCTGAGCTGTGCCATTTGTTTCATTACATTTATCTCCCAGCTAATGGTAACAAGAGAAAACATTTGTTGAGTGCCACGTATTTTCCTAATGCTTTTACATAACTCTTGAGAAGGTGGTGCTGTCATCTTCATTTTGTAAATGATGAAACTGAGGCACAGAACTCTCAAGTAATTTGCCCCAAGCCACACAGAGTGTAAAAGAGTTTTCCAGGATTTTAACTTGAGCAATCTGTGGGCCTCCAAAGCCTCTACTTACACATGCTATGCCCTGGAAAGAAAGGGAGGTATTTATCTTGCTCACTGGCGTTTTCTCCTGGTCCTAGCACAGTGCCTGGCATAGTATAAACTCATAACTAGAAGTCTAATTGCATTTTTCATAATGCCTTAAATACTGCATCATGTTCTTCAGCTAGAGTTGGCTTTAAAAATCTATTTCAGGAGGTTAAACTTTATTTGAGGGCTTTTAAAGTCTTAAAATACTTTTTTACCTAAAATTTTATGTGGTTTTTTAAAAGTTAAAATTTCAACCAAGATGATATAATAAGCCATTCAAGTTACATGTATTTATTTTTATGTTCCCAAACTAATGGGAATAGCATGGTATCATAGGAAGAACATTGGCTTCTAAATAGACCAGAATTTGAACCCTGTCTCTACTTCCCAATTGCTGCTTAGTCTTTAGCATATTATTTTACTGCTTTGAGCTTCAGTTTCTTTAACTGAACTAGAGATAATGCTACTTAGAGCTGCTATGAGAAACAGAAAACGTGCTTTCAGTATTACAAGTCGATGCTTAATATATAGTTGTGACACCGTATCCTTGGGGGGTTGGTTCCAGGACCCTCCTACCCCCATATAAAATCCATGGCCGCTCATGTCCCTTTTATGAAATGGTGTAATATTTGTATTTAACCTGTGCACATGCACATTCTCCCAAATATTTTAAATCATCTCTAGATTACATGCAATACCTAATAAAATGTAAATGCTATGTAAATAGTTGTTTTGTTGTTTAGGGAATAATGACAAGAAAAAAGTCTACATGTTCAGTACAGATGCAACCATTATAGGCCTAACTACATAGTGCACATCAGCAACAGCATAACATTTTTTTCTAATGTTTTTAAATCTCAGTTGGTTGAATCCACAGATGCAGAACCCATGAATGCAGAGGGCTGGCTGTATATTAGTTTCTGAGATGATGGGAAGCAGTATACTGGACTGGATAGAACTCAGACTTCGCCATTTCCCCATTCCCAGTGGTGCAGTAATTTGTTTTCTTTTTCTACTTGAATTGTCCCTTTTTCCTGTTGTCCATTTTCTGACCTCTTCGTCTCTCAACATCTAGTTCAGGTATGAACCCCCTACAGTTTTTCCTGAGCACTATTCCAAGATGGAGCTCTTGGCACTTGCATCTGTTCGCTTAGCACATTGTGTTAGAAACATAGCTAATATTTGTTCAGCAGTTATGAGCTGTCATGTACTCTTCTAAGCGTTTTACGCATGGTAACTCATTTAATCCTCTGTGAGGAAAGGTACATTTTACAGATGAGGAAATTGAGGCAAAGAGAGAGGTTAAGTAATATTCTTGAGGTCAACACCTCTAGTGTATGGTAAATCCAGGATTCAAACCAGGCAGCCCCATCTTGTAACCAAGTCTTATGCTGCTATAGTTAATTCTCCTTGCTAGACTCTAATAACATGCCCATGTGCTAGAAACTTGGACTTATGTCTCTTTCCTGCAGTGACCCTTCTAGGGAGATGTTTTCTCCGTTTTACGTGCACAGCTCAACCATTGCCTCAGCTACACCTTTACGATTTCTTTTATTATGTTGCTAGTTTGATGGCTTCGTAGTTCACTCCCTTGCTGTGTTTCTCTTCCTGTTTCTTCTTGCTTTGTTTGGCTAAAACATTCCCTTGTGGTTAGTAAGCATGGATAAGAATGATGATGTAGAGATGCCAGAAACCATAAGATGATTGGGCTTAACTTACAATGAAGGACCAAAAATGTAGTATACTTTTAAAAAAATTTATCTTTATTGTTGAAAGTATTACAAATGTCCCCTTTTCCCCCCCATTGGTCCCCTCCCTCCTGCACCCCTCTTCCCAGGCCTTCACCACACTGTTGTCTGTATCCATGGGTTTTGCATATGTGGATATAAGTTCTTAGGTTAATCTCTCCCCACCCACCCCTGCCTTCCCTCTGAGATTCATCAGTCTGTTCCATGCTTCTATGTCTCTGGATCTATTTTGTTCATCAGTTTATTTTATTAATTAAATTCCACATATGAGTAAGATCATGTGATACTTGTCTTTCTCTGAATGGCTTATTTCGATTAGCATAATACTCTCCAGGTCCCACCATGCTGCCTCATAGGGTAAGGGATCCTTTTTCACAGCTGCATAGTATTCCATGGTGTAAATGTCCGAGAAGATGCTTGATATGATTTCAATCTTCTTGAACTTGTAGAGACTTGTTTTATGTCCTAGCATGTGCTCTATCTTTGAGAATGTCCCATGTGCACTTGAGAATGCATACTCTGCAGCTTTGGGGTGAAATGTTCTGTAAATGTCAGTTAAATCCATGTGATCTAATGTGTCATTTAGAGTCACTGTTTCCTTGTTGATTTTTTATCTGGAAGATCTATCCAGTAAAATCAGTGGGGTGTTAAAGTCCTCTACTATGACTGTATTGATGTTGCTCTCTCCTTTAAAGCCCTCCAGAAGTTTCTCCCCCCCCCCCCCCCCCCCCAGCCTGTGTGAGTCTTTTATTCTGAGGTGAGTCTCTTGTAGACAGCATATATTTGGGTCTTGTTTTCTTATCCATTCAGCTACCCTATGCCTTTTGATTGGAGCATTTAATCCATTTATATTTAAGGTTATTATTGATAGATGCTTACCTACTGTCATTTTCTTTCTTTGTGCCTATATTTCTCATTCTCTCTGTTTCAACTTCTTATTACAGCAGTACTTTTAACATTTCTTGCAATGCTGGTGTGGTGGTGATAAACTCCTTTAGCCTTTTTTGAGTGGGAAGCTCTTTATTTCACCATCTATTTTGAATGATAACCTTGCTGGATAGAGTAGTCTTGGTTTCAGATCCTTGCTTTTCATTACCTTGAATACTTCATGCCATTCCCTTCTGGCCTGTAGAGTTTCTGATGAGAAATCAGCTGACTGCCTTATGGGAGCTCCTTTCTAAGTAACAGATTGCTTTTCTCTTGCTGCCTTTAAGATTCTCTCTGTCTAGAATTTTTGGCATTTTAATTATGATGTGTCTGGGTGTGGGCCTCTTTGGATTCTTCTTCCTTGGGACTGTCTGTGCCTCCTGAACTTGTGTGACTTTTTCCTTCACCAGTTAGGGAAGTTTTCTGCCATTATTTCTTCAAACAGATTCTCTAACCCTCGCTTACTTTCAACCTCTTCTGGTACTCATATTATGCACATATTGTTACATTTCATGTTGTCCCACAGCTCCCTTAAACTGTCTTCCTGTTTTTTAATTCTTTTTTCTTATTGGTCCTTTGATTGGGTAATTTTTTTCTACCCTGTCTTCTAATTCTCTGATCCAGTCCTCAGCTTCCCCTAATCTGCTCTTTATTCCTTCCAATGTATTTTTTATTTCTACTGTGTAATTCTTAATTTCCTTCATAGTTTCCATTTCTTTACTCATGCTGTTAAGCATCCTTATGATTAGTCTTCTGAGCTCTATATCTGATTAAATGCTTATTTGCCATTTCATTTAGCTCTTCTTCTAGAGAATTCTTTTGCTCTTTCATTTGGGGCTTGCTTTTTGGCTCCCCATTTTGGCTGCCTGTTTGGATTTGTTTCTATGTATTAGGTAGGTTTGCTAGGACTCCCAGTCTTAAGCTTTGTGGGACCACTCCACAGCTGTGGTTCCCTCTGCTGGGGAAATGTGTTTGGACACGACCAAGATGTGCACCAAGGTCTGCTTTTCCAAGCCCAGTCTCTGTGCGATCTGCACTTTTTGTCCTTGGTTGTGAGGGTGCTCTCCAGTTAGTGTTCAGTTGCAGTTCATTATTCAGGATGGTTTTTCTGTATTTTAGTTGTAATTCCAGTTTGGTCCCGGGAGAGTGTAATTCTAGCTTCCACTCAATCCACCACCATCTTCGGCTCCTGAGGTGCTGTCTGCTGGGGTAGCTACTCTGGGGGCACAATGGGAAGTCACCCAGACCTGGGCAGGACCCCCGGCCATGAGGCCCCAGATGGGAATGGGCAGTTCTACTGCCTCTGCGCGGCCTCCTCCAGGGGGTGCTGTTCCTCCTCAGGGCCTGGGACTCCCTGCTCCCCCAGCAACCAGGGTTCAGCAGGTGGCTCCTCAAGGCTGTTGCTGTCACTGGAGTCCAAATAACGCTGCCCGAAAGTCCTCTATATTTTTATTTATTTATTTATTTATTTATTTATTTATTTATTTATTTATATTTTTATTTTTTTAATTTTATTTTTGTTTAAAATAATACAGATGTCTCTTTTTCTCCCCAATGACCCATTCCACCCCGTCCAATCCCCCCCCCAGCCCCTCTCCCCACCATTGTCCATGTCCTTGGGTTGTGCATATATACATATAAATTTTTTAATTACTCTTTCGCCCTCCACCCACCCGCCCTCCTCCATCCTTCTGACATTCGTCAGTCTGATCTATGCTTCCATGTCATTGAATCTATTCTGTTCATCAGTTTACTAAGCTCTTTAGGTTCCACAAATAAGCAAGATCATGTGATGTTTTTCTTTCTCTGCCTGGCTTATTTCACTTAGCATAATTTTCTCTAGGTCCATCCATACTGTTTCAAAGGGTACGAGATCCTTCTTCTTTACAGCTGCATAGTATTCCATGGTGTAAATGTCCCATAGCTTTTTTATCCACTCATCTACTGATGGGCACTTGGGCTGTTTCCAGATCTTAGCTATTGTAAACTGTGCTGCTATGAAATAGGGGTGCATATATTCTTTCTGATGAATGTTTCAGGATTCTTAGGATATATTCCTAGGAGTGGAATCACTGGGTCAAACGGCAGCTCCACTTTTAATGTTTAGAGGAACCTCCATACTGTTTTCCATAGTGGTTGCGCCAGTCTGCATTCCCACCAGCAGTGTACTAGGGTTCCCCTTTTTCCACAACCTCACCAGCAGGAGTAGTTTGTTGATGGTAGCCATTCTGACAGGTGTGGAGTGATACCTCATTGTGGTTTTAATTTGCATCTCTGTGATGAGTAGCGATGTTGAGCATTTTCTCATGTGTCTCTTGGCCATCTGGATGTCCTCTTTAGAGAAGTGTCTATTCAGGTCCTTTGCCCATTTCTTAATTGGATTGTTTGTCTTCCTCTTGCTGAGTAGTGTGAGTTCTTTGTACACTTTGGAAATTAGCCCCTTATCAGATACATCCTTGGCAAATATGTTTTCCCAGACTGTGGGGTTCCTTTGTATTTTGAGGCTAATTTCTTTTGCTATGCAAAAACTTTTTAGTTGGATGTAGTCCCATATGTTTATTTTTTCTTTTGTTTCTCTTGCCCTAGGAGATGTATCAGTGAAAATTCCACTACATGGGATGTCTGTGACTTTACTGCCTATGTTTTCTTCCAGGATTTTTATGGTTTCATGACTTACATTTAAGTCTTTTATCCATTTTTATTTTATTTTTGTGTGTGGTGAAAGTTGGTGGTCTAGTTTCATTTTTTTGCATGTATCTGTCCAATTTTCCCAGCACCATTTATTGAAGAGACTGTCTTTACTCCATTGTATGCTCTTGCATCCTTTGTCAAATATTCTGTCCATAATGGCGTGGGTCTATTTCTGGGGTCTCTGTTCTGCTCCGTTGATACATATGCCTGTTTTGTACCAATACCAGGCCGTTTTGATTACAGTAGCTTTGTAATACAGTTTGAAATCTGGTAATGTGATCCCTCCCACTCTGTTCTTTTTTCTCAAGATGGCTGCAGCTATTCGGGGTCTTTTTTGGTTCCATATAAATTTTTGAAATGTTTGTTCTAGATCTGTGAAATATGCTGTTGGTATTTTAATAGGAATTGCATTGAATCTATAAATTGCTTTGGGTAGTATGGATATTTTAATGATATTAATTTTTCCTATACGTGAGCATGGTATATTCTTCCACCTGTTTAAATCTTCCTCTGTTTCTTTTTTCAGTGTCACGTAGTTTTCCGAGTACAGGTCTTTTACATTCTTTGTTTATTTCTAGGTATCTTATTTTTTTAGTTGCAATGGTAAATGGTATTGCTTTTTTAGTTTCTCTCTCTGAGAGTTCATTGTTGGTGTATAAGAATGCCATTGATTTCCAGATGTTGCTTTTGTATCCAGCTACCTTGCCAAATTCGTTTATCAAATCTAGTAGTACTTTGATGGAGTCTTTAGGGTGTTCTATGTACAATATCATGTCATCTGCAAATAATGACAGTTTTACTTCTTCCTTTCCAATTTGGATACCTTTTATATTTTCTTCCTTTCTGATGGCTGTGGCTAGGACTTCCAGTACTATGTTGAATAAGGGTGGTGAAAGTGGACACTTCTGTCTTGTTCCTGTTTTTAATGGAAATGCATTTAGTTTTTGCCTATTGAGTATGATGTTGGCTGTAGGTTTGTCATATATGGCCTTTATTATGTTGAGGTATGATCCCTCTATTCCCACTTTGCTGAGAGTTTTTATCAGAAATGGGTGCTGGATTTTGTCGAATGTTTTTTCTGCATCTATTGACATGATCATATGATTTTTTTCTTTGTTTTATTTATGTGATGTATCACCATTATTGATTTGTGGATGTTGTACCAGCCTTGCATCCCTGGAATAAATCCCATGTGCTCGTGGGGTATGATCTTTTTAATGTCTTGCTGCATCCAGTTTGCTAGCATTTTTGTTGAGGATTTTAGCATCTATGTTCATCAGTGATATTGGCCTGTAATTTTTTTCTTTGTAGTGTCTTTATCTGGTTTTGGGTTTAGCATGATGCTGGCGTCATAAAAAGAGTTTGGGAGTTTTCCCTCCTCTTGAATTTTTTGGAATAGTTTGAATAGAATAGGGGTTAATTCTTCTTTGAATGTTTGGTAAAACTCACCAGGACTTTTGTGTGCTGGGAGTTTTTTGATTACTGCTTCAATTTCATTAGTTGTTATCGGCCCATTCATTTTTTCTGCCTCTTCTTGATTCAACTTTGGAAGGTTGTATGCTTCTAGGAACTTGTCTATTTCCCCCATGTTGTCCAATTTGTTGGCATATAGTTGCTCATAGTATTTTCTTACAATCCTTTGTATTTCTGCTAGGTCAGTTATATCGCCTCTTTCATTTCTGATTTTATTTATTTGGGTCCTCTCTCTTTGTTTCTTAGTGAGTCTGGCTAAAGGTGCATCAATCTTATTTATCTTTTCAAAGAACCAGCTCTTGGTTTCATTGATTTTTTTTGTATTGTTTTTTTAGTCTCTATGTCATTAATTTCTGCTCTGATCTTTATTATTTCCTTCCTTCTACTTCCTCGGGGCTTTTCTTGCTGTTCTCGTTCTAGTTCTTTTTGTTGTTGTGTTAGATGGTTCATTAAATGTTTTTCTTGTTTCTTGAGATAGGCTTGTAATGCTATGAATTTTCCTCTCAAGACTGCTTTTGCCACGTCCCATAGATTTTGGGTGGTTGTCTGTTCATTTTCGTTACTTTCCATGAAGTGTTTGATTTCATCCTTGATCTCATTGGTCCTTCTCTATGTTTTTAAAATGCTTTTTGGTTTTACAGATTCTGTTTGGCTTAATTGTTCCTGTACAAAAGATTGTTCTGTTTGCCTTCTAGGTTTTCTTTATTTCAACCACTTGGTACTTAAAAGGAGATATTGTGGCTTACCTTGGGAACCCAGTGACCATATTTAAAATGATTTCTATGGTAGAACTTGTTGTTAAAAATTCAAGTAACAAAATAAATAATTTTGGCATACAATTTGTTGAATTATTTTGTGGCTAGGGCACATTACTAGGCAATGTGTTGGTAATTTTCATATTTACTACTAGGGTCCCAGGGGGATGCAGAAAGCAGGCAAGGTCATTCTTTCCCTATACATAAATAAATAATATATAAAAAGAGGAAGGTGGAGGAAGAATAAATTAGCTACAAAATGTATGTGTACTGTCTGAAATGGTCTGACTTTTTAAAGTTACTTAAGCCTTGGGAGAAAATGAAACACAAAATATTTTGTTTTATGTTTCAAAAAAAGAGCTAGAAAAGTAAATCAGATTCGATGTGTGAATTCTAAAATTTGAAATGTATTGTTTTTGATATTAAAGGAAGATGTGGATTCCTTTATGAAACAGCCTGGGAATGAGACTGCGGATGCAGTACTAAAGAAGCTGGATGAGCAGTACCAGAAGTATAAGTTTATGGAACTTAACCTTGCTCAGAAGAAAAGGAGGTAATTATAGAAATTTCCAAGTTTTAAAAAAAATAACCTTGTATGACAAACTTTTAGAAAATTGACAGTTTTTCCCCAAATTCCAGCTCTGATCTAAATACCTTTTATTAAAGTCCTATTTAGCAATCTTTTCCCTTAGTGATTAGTGCTTTTTATACCCTTTGTAAGAAATGTTTGCCTAGCCCAAGTTCATGAAGATATTCTCTTAGTGCTTTATTCTTAAAGCTTTATTGATTTATCTTTCACATTTAGATCTATAATTCATGGGTTATTCAGAAGTGTGTTGCTAAATTTCAAAGCAATTGTGGGATTTTCAAGCGTTTCTTTGTCTTCTGTGTTTACTATAAATTGATAGTTGGATCTACAGTCTTGATCATATCAAGTCTTTTTGGGGGCAACACTGCTTCATAAGTTTATGTATTGTTCTTCCATTAAGAGACAAATAGTATTTAGTTGTCCCTTTTATGATACTCAAAGCCTAGATCCATGAATTATGAATTATAAGATGATGATGTTCTAATTCAGTTATTCCTTTTTTATTTATTAATAAGCTGGCATACTTCTATAAAAAGAAACATCCCCTCATGTACTATTTGGTAAAAGTGGCTATAGGAAATCAGCTCACCTCTCAGTTTCTTCCCTTGCCGGTATCTTAGCCCTGTAGTTCCTATCACCCCAGCAGCTCTCTGCTGCCTTCCAGCAAAGAGGTGTACTTTCTCTGGCTATTTGAGTGGTTAGAGGTGGGAGTCCTGGTCTCTTGCTATCTTAACCTGAAACAATTTCTATCCTTTAAAAAGCCTTTTTAGTTTTTTAGTCTATTTTATTAGGTGCATGCAATCTGAGAATTACATCTTCTTGGTGAATTTAACCCTATATAAAATAATACTTATTGTGTTAAAATCTGTTTTGTTGGATAGTTACAGCGACTCCAGCTTTCTTTTGGCTAACGTTACTTGGTGTACCTTTTCCAATCCCTTTACTTTCAACATTTTTATTATTTATATTTAAGGGTGTTCCATGTAAACAACATATGGTTATTGTTCTTATATCCAGCCTATCTTTTTACATAAACAATTTATTCTTTTTAGATACTTTCAAGGTTATCTCTTGCTTTATTTCATTATAATTTGTTTATGTGGAAATCTTTCTTAACTTCTTTCTTAACTAACTACGTTTGACCCTTGAGCAATGCAGGGGTTAGAGAGGTCGAGATCCCCCTCCACGCAGTCAAAACTCAAAAATTTACTGATTAGCCAGCCTACTGTTGAGTGGAAGCATTACCGATAACATAGTTGATTAGCACATGTTTTGTATGTTATATGTATTATATACTGTATTTTTACAGTAAAGTAAGCTAGAGAAAATAAAATACTAAAATCATAAGGAAGAGAAAATATATATACAATATTTATTGAAAAATATCCATGTGTAAGTGGATCCACACAGTTCAAAACCATGTATTCATGGGGCAACCATATATGTCAGCTTCCTGTAACTGTATACCTTTGTGGTTTGCCTTTATCCATAGAGGTTTTGCTTTTGCTTTTGCTTAGAGCTATGAACCTATACCAGCCTTGAACCACTTGAGCTCTGTTCCAAGTTCTTGAGCTTAATATGCAAACTCCCTGAGTAAGCTAATCAGGGGCCCAGATTTAGGTCTATAGCTGGTATTGGTACCTGCCTCATGGTGCCTACTTTTCTCCCGCTCTCACTGTTTAACTCAAAGCCTTTTCTAGTTTTTTTCTCTTTTATTTTTTCTTGAATTCCCCTCACTTCTGTGATGTCAGCTATGCAACAAAAACTATTTTTGTGCATGATTGAGTTTTTTTGCAGCGGATGGCCCTATGTAGTTTGAATACGGACCTTTTTCTTCACATGTGTTGTAAATCTTTTCTTATAGTCTGTCATTTATGTTTAACTTGACCTTCAGCTATGTAAAAGTTCATTAGTGTCTCATAATTCTCTTGTGATGATCTCTTTAATACATGAATCATATACCTTTTATCTTTCTTTAACGAAATTTTATGATTGCCATTGTTTTTTTCTGTCTGTTAAGTTTTTTTCCTCCTTTCCTGGGATTTCCTGTTAATATGAATGTTTGACACTTCCAATTCTGTGTTCCGTTTCTTTTTATCATATTCTCTTCTTCTGACTTTGTATGTAATTTGTCTTTTGACAATTACATAAATATCCATGAGTTCTTTAGATTTCAACCATCACATTTTAAAATATATATATATATCTTTATTGATTTCAGAGAAAGGAAGGGACGAGAGGAAGAGAGAGA
This sequence comes from Miniopterus natalensis, assembly GCF_054644295.1. NCBI lineage: Eukaryota > Metazoa > Chordata > Mammalia > Chiroptera > Miniopteridae > Miniopterus > Miniopterus natalensis. Next base: position 69,407,346 of record NC_142103.1, read on the forward strand.
GATAGGACATCAATGATGAGAGAGTCATTGATTGGCTGCCTCCTGCTCGCCACCAGCTGGGGTTCAAGCCCGCAACCAGGGCATGTGCCCTGACCGGAAATCAAACCGTGGTCTCCTGGATCCTAGGTCGCTGCTCAACTGCTCAACCACACCCAGCCGGGCACAACCATCACATTTTTTATACCTAATAGTTTTGGTTGGTTCTTATTATGTGTACTTGTTTCTTCTTCATATTACCAATATCCTGTCTTTTCTCTTTGAGGTATTTTATGTACTATATAGTGTTATCTTTTAGTATTTAATTTTGTTTGTTTGGATAGAGGTTGTTGAGTTTATTTTCTTTAATAATTATAGTTGAATTTATCAGGTTATCATTTCTTTTCCCTGTCAGCTCATATTCTCTCAGGGATATTTTTTTGGCCAGTAATGTATATGGGGGTGGGAGTAATTTAAGTCCCTCATGGTTTGGAGGGGTAGGAAGAATGCTGCTGATGTTAAAATTTAGGGCATGGCCATTAGACAAATGCTCCTTCTCCCCAACCAAGTAACTTGGTCAACTGGGTATTCTTTCTGTTCCTTTGCCCTGGCTATTTCCACTGTCATCTCCCCTGGGTGTGGGAGTGGGGAGTGGAGACTGCTGAGGGCCAGTATGTACTTATCTTACCAGTTCCTCCTTGACCTTCTCTCTGCCTCTGGCCAATTGTACTATTTTTCCACCCTGTAACAGTTATGGGCTAGGTATTGTGATTTACCCAGGGCAATTTAGAAGGAGAAAAAACACTCAGAAAGTTCTCCCTTAGTCTACTCCCCTATTGAAGACTTGGTCTGCTTCCTTTCTGAGCTCCCTCATTCCCCTACCCACTTCCAGGACCTAGAGATTTCTGCTGTTTCATATAATAACAAAGACCAAGAACTGACCCAAGTGTCCATTAACAGGAGAGTAGATAAGTTGTTTTGTATTCATGAATGAATATTGCACAGCCGTGAAAATGCACGAAAAATCCTAGGAAACTAAATGAGTTTAAAAAGCAAATCCCCCAAAATGCATACAGCATTTGTAGAAAGCTAAGGAACCAGTAAAGAATATATTGTTTAGAGATACACATAAATGTGATGAACCTATTTGAAAAAGGGTAAAGGGACTGTGCACAGAGCTGCTATCTCTTGGGATGGAGAAAGGTGGGGAGGGATGTATTGCTTGGACATGCACAGTGACCTTGGCAGTCTGGTTCCTAATTTGGCTGGGGCTGCAGCTGCTTGATTCATTAATATGAATAATAATTTATATATTACATGTGATATTTATACATACAAAAACATATCATAGAAATAATTTTCATGGTCAAAAACCGTGATCTGAACATACTTGTGTGTGTATCAGATACTTTACAAATGAATACATCTACTTCTTTCTGGCTTTTAACTATGTCAGCATATCATACAAAAATAAGCAAAATTGAGAGATCTACAACATCCATATTGAATTGTAAAGAGTTCACAGAACACTAGCCTTCAAACTAAGTAAAAAAAAAAAAGAACGCTAAGTGTGTGTTTCTAGATTATTCACTCTACTCTATTAACAGATAGTGATACTACTTTTTTAAGCAGCAGGCTCATCAACACATTTCTTGCCAGGTTAGTACCATAGGGTGTAATGAAGTTTGCTTTGCTAGCCTCCTTTGCACATTCTGTGACTTCCTTTATATGATGCAATAAGTTCATTTTCACTATCATATTTAAATTTTATTTACATACTGATTTCCAATAATATTTAGTTAAGTGTATTCTGAAAGAACCACAGCTTTGTTTTTGTATTTTTAAGTCTGTTTTGTTACAAATTATGTTGATTTGCCAGAACTATTTTGCATATTTTCCCATGCAAAACACATTAAAGCCTTGGACAGTTTCTAATCATCATAAAAAAGAACTCAACCTTAGTGACAAAAAAATGTTTTATTCTTTCCTCAGTAACTTGGAGTGTTTCAGCATATTTTTGTGTCTTATTTTCTTGTCAATGAGGCTGATTTCATTTGGGAATCAGTTGCTAGTAGTTTTGTTTAAATTATTTTGTAATAGACTTTTTTTTTAGAATAGTTTTTGGCTTATAGCGAAATTGAGCAGAAGATACAGAAATATCCCATGTACCCCCTGCCCCTGAAACAGGCATAGCCTCCCCCATTGCCACCCTCCTCCACTAGAATGGTTTATCTGTTAGAACTGATAAGCCAGTATTGGTATATTATTAACAACTAAAGCCCATAGTTTACTTTAGGGTGTACTGTTGTCCTGTACATTCTATGAGTTTTGACAAATGTATGTTATCATGTGTCTACCATTATAGTCTCATATAGAGTAGTTTTACTGCCCTAAGAATTGTCTTGTGTTCTGCCTGTTCATCCCTCCCTTCCCCCTGTACTCTGGCAACCACGATCCTTTTACTGTCTCCATAGTTTTGTCTTTTCCAGCATGTCATGTAGTTGGAATCATGCCCTGTGTGGCCTTTTCAGATTGACCTCATTCACTTAGTAATATGCATTTAAGTTTCCTCCATGTCTTTTCATGGCCTGATTATCCATTTCTTTTTCGTGCTGATAATATTCCACTGTTGGATATATCACAGTTTATTTATACATCCATCTTCTGAAGGACATCTTAGTTGCTTCCAGGTTTTGTCCATTGTGAATAAAACTGCTGTAAACCTCTGTGTGCTGGTTTTGTGTGGATGTAAGTGTTAAACTCCTTTGGGTAAATACCAACAGATTGTGATTGCTGGATCATATGGAAAGAATATGTTTAGTTTTGAAAGAAACTGCTAGACTGTCTTCCAAAGTGGCTGTACCATTTTGCATTCCCAATGGCAATTGATTAGAGTTCCTGTTGCTAGCAGCATCCTCACCAGCATTTGGTGTCAGTGTTCTGGATTTTGGCCATTCTGATAGGTGTGTAGTGGTATCTCCTTCTTGTTTTAATTTGCATTTCCCTGATGACATATGATGTGGAGCAACTGTTCATATGCTTATTTTCTAGCTATGTATCTTCTTTGGTGAAGGTGTCTGTTAAGGTCTTTGGCCCATTTTTAAAACAAGTTGCTTGTTTTCTTACTGTTAAGTTTTAAGAGTTCTTTGTATATTTTGTATAGTCTTCTAATAGGTACTTCTTTAACAAAGATTTTCTTCTAGTCTGTGGCTTGTCTTTTCATTCTCTTGACAGTGTTTTTTGCAGAGCAGAAGTTTTTAATTTTAATGAAGTTCAGCATATCAATTGTTTCTTTCATGGATTGTGTCTTTGGTGTTTATCTAAAAAGTCATCACCACACTCAAGGTCACCTAGATTTTCTCCTGTTTTATCTTCTAGGAGCTTTATAGTTTTTGTGTTTTTACATTTAGGTCTGTGATTCATTTTGACATGATTTTTGTGAAGTGTATAAAGCCTGTGTCTAGATGCACTTTTTTGTGTGTGGATGTCCAGTTGTGCTAGGCTTGTAGTTTTGCTAGAAGTTATAATATAGCTTACCTGTTGTGTATGATTAATCCCATCATGCCCATCATCATTTTCTTAAATTTCTGTGTTCAAACCAGTGATCCATTTGTAATTTTAAGAGCAGTTGTTACCTGACTTGAAAATAAAATAGCATTTATCAACTTAAAAAGTTAAAGAAAAATTATCCAAAGCTTAAAAGAATCACTAAAATAATACTGTGTCATATTGTGGTGTGTTACACATTCAGGTGATATTATACATTTCTTATAGTGTGACAAGCATAAGCACTGAGAAGCTGTCACTGTACTTTGCTGACATTGAGCTGACTATGATGTATATGTCTGTGCACTGAGTGCACTCGCCAGGAGCAGCTGCATGCAGCACTGGATAGGGAGTTGGTGGTTTCCAGGGGTTTCAAATTTAGAATATAATATTTGAATGCATATTATTTTTAAAGTTAATCTATTTAAAATGCAGTTCTAATCAGTTGTGGAACCTCTGAATCATCTCTGGAATATGGTTTGATCTAGAAATGTTAAGTAATGATGGGATGTTTGACAGAATGGGGCTTTGTTTACAATAGGCATTCTGTAAATATTTGCTATCTAAATTTTTTAGTAAATATTTATATCTTAAACATCTGAAATATAGATATTTTAATAAACTTTATTAAATATCTTAAATATGAAGTATTTTAAATAGTTTATATTTGTAAATAGCCCTCAAGAGCATATCAATAGAACATGCAAAACTTGTAAGACTGTGTCCTGGTGTTTATTCTTGCTGCAAAATACTAAGTTAACCTTTTCTCTTATTCACAGGCTAAAAGGTCAGATTCCTGAAATTAAGCAGACTTTAGAAATTCTAAAATACATGCAGAAGAAAAAAGTAAGTGCATTTTTGTTTGTAACTGTGAGTGAACCAGGATACTTCAGCAGAGATGGGTCTTCCATAACTCTGCTCACTGGTATTTGATCTGTGCGGGAAGAGCCAGCCAGCCTTCTCGAGCACATGCACTGATGTCATAGATAGTGTGCTTCCATGATGAATGTGGTTTTGTGGCTTTCCTCCCTAAATCAGGTTTAATTCTAGGGCCCATACTTCTTGCATTATTTTATTTATGTGTAGTATTTGTAGAACTTAAATGCCATTTGAAACTGTTTTAGATACAAAAAGATGTCTTATTTTGAGGCAGCAGTATCTAAGATTTTTTGTTGTTACTGTTCTCCCTAAGAACAAGGAGTGAGTCTAGACTTACAGAGCTGCAAAGAATCTTAGAAATTATGTTTCAGATTCTCATTTCACAGTTGAGGATACAGTTACAGAAAGGTTACACTTACCCAGTGTTAGCTAGTTACTAGCAGAACTGGATTTGAGAATCTTCTGAGTCTTAATCCAATACACATTAAATAAAAGCAATCTGTAAAGATATTGTATTTAAAAGGTTATATGTGTGAATATATATGATTTATTACTTGATGGTAGAATAACTGCATTTCTAGTACATTATTTTATGTGGTGAACTTGGTAAGAGAGTTCAGAAAACTGGTTGGTTGGGCATGAAGCACTGATGAAGTAATAATAATAGCTAACTCTTGTTTAGTGCTTACTCTGTTCCAGGCACGTGTGTGTGTGTGTGTGTGTGTGTGTGTGTGTGTGTGTGAACTCTGCTCGCATGTGTGTGTGTGTCTGTGTGTGTGTCTGTGTGTGTGTGTGTGTGTGTGTGTGTCTGTGTGTGTGTGTGTGTCTGTGTGTCAACTCTGCTCGCATGGCCTTCAGAGGTGTAGGGACTATTATCCATATTTTACAGATGAGGAACCTGAGACCCAGAAAGGTTAAGTGATATGCTAGATTTACACAGGTAGTGGGGCAGTTGAGCCAGAATCCATGTCCATTTGGCTCCAAGCATTCATTTCTTTTACAACTATACTTAGTTTGTATGATGGTACTGTTTTAAATGGCTTAGGTTCAGCTGTGAGCTCTCCCTTTATAACCTTGGTATTAAACTTGCCTGTTTACAGTACTGTCATTTTTTTTGAAGGAGTCCACCAATTCACTGGAGACCAGATTCTTACTGGCAGATAATCTGTATTGCAAAGCTTCAGTTCCTCCTACCGATAAAGTGTGTCTGTGGTTGGGGGTAAGTAAATGTAACAGCTGCAGCTTCCTTGGCTGACATTTGTTTTTCCCAGCTGTATAAATGCTTGTCTTCCTTTGACTGTTGAAGGAAGGGGTGGAATTCAAGTGTTCCATATTAGAAACTGACTGAAATTAGGAGTGTGATGAAGATTGCCATAAAAACATGCTCGAATCTCTCCCAAACAGAACTGACCAAAATCCTACTTCTGTTCAGCTAATGCTTTATTTCTTATATGTAACAGAAGGAAGAGCAATAGAAGTAAAATAGAAGGTACTGCTGAACCTCAGACAAATGTTTCTTTCCCATAGGAGTTTATAAGTTGTAGAAAGAGCTCTCTAAACTTAAGGGGGGAAAGATTATTACAAAAAAACCTTGAGATTAGAGTTCAGTTTTTAAACCATACACTTCAATTTTAGCTGATTTCATAGTCCTTGTCTTTTATTTTTTCTATCTTCTTCTCAGTCCCCTAACCAAGCCGTTCCTGACCGTCTAGACAGCTGTCCATAGGTCTTGTTATCATACAAGTTCCCATACAAAGTAGAAAGTCAAGTGTACTGCTCCCAGCTTTCCCTACCGGGAGGACTTCCCCTTGCTGCTGTTCCGTAGAATCACCCCTGAGAGACATTCTAGTGCAATGAAAGGTGGGCAGATTAAGTACAAGGAAACTCACTTCTCTATCCCTTAGTTCCTCCTCCTGATTTTTGTTAGTTGTAATATTTTCAGAGTTTGTACATTTAATTCTATTCCATAATTCCCATACTTGTTTAGCTTTAGTTCTGCAAATGGAACAGCTATTCATCCAGTGGCTCCACTCCTAGGGGTCATTCACCTTGGTTGCTCTTTCCTTCCACCCACATTCCATCAGCCGGCGGGGATAAGTTGATTCCATAAATTAGACTGGGACAACAGGGAATTCTCTGGTAAGAATTATGGCTGGAGTCTACCTCATATTTCACACCAGGATGAATTCCACATGGATCACATACTTAACATGAAATACACCATCAAAGTTTAGGCCAAATCATAGATGATGTGTTTTGTAACCCTGGTATAAGAATGGTTTTTTAGGCCACAGAAGTCGGAAGTCGTAAGCAAAGTCAAAAGACTGAACAGGAAAAGCATTTGTAATTCATATTGCAGCAAAGCACTAACAGGTTTGCAGGGTGACAGTCTTGAAATGCCTATTGGACCATCAAGTGGAGAGGCTGATAAGGCAGTGTTTGTGGAGTGACTCAACTAACGAGAAATTCTTGGCACAGGATACTTCCTGAGGAATGATTGATATTTTTTGACATGAGTGAAGTGTTTTAAAATGTATTCTATTTTTTCTTGTTAAAAGTAACCAAAGTACAGAAATTTTCTGGGAAAAAATGTAAAAGAAACAATAGCAATTGATGCTGAGGAATGAGATTGTGAGTCTAGGATTAGAGAGACATGTACTTTTCATTGAATATTTTTTTGTCCTATCTGAATTTTTATACTCTTTTCTAATTATCATGGATTGTGTTATTCAGTCAGCCAGTATTTTTGTAGCACCAACTTTGTGCCAAACACTTTCATGTTGTCTCATTTGATCCTTACAACAGTCCTTTGAGTAATTTTTAAATTCCATTTGTCAGATGAGGAAAGTGGTTCAGGAAATGCTTGGTGGTAAGTCAGTTCATAGGAGGAGTTGAGAGCTGGAAAAGGTTTGGTTCCCCACCTCCGCAGTGCATGCATCCCCAAGTGTTGGCAGTAACACCTGCTCTTCAGAATTCCAGACACAGTCACCTTGTCTTCACCCCTAGCGTCTGTTGGAGGTAGGAGGGGGACAGTAAAAGCTAGCTATTTTTCTTATTGGATCAAGTGTAGATGCATTTGAAAACTTTTAAATTACTGTATCTTAAGCTCAGAAACAACTATTTACAGTGGTCCTTCGGTTTTCAAATGTAATCCGTTCTGGAAGACTGTTTGAGTTCTGAAACGTTTGGAAACTGAGGGATCAACAGCCAACAGCTGGGCCTCAGGATCTTGCCCTCAGCGGAAGCCGTGGGGCATGTTCGACTTCCGAGGCATGTTCGAAAACCGAAGCATTTTCAGGTTACTGCTTTCATAAACTGAAATGTTTGTCAACAGAGACGGTCGAAAACCTCGAAAACCGAGGTACCACTGTAAATGGATTCAAATGTAATACTATTTAGTGTCATGATGGAGTTAGTAGAAAGATAGGATTTGGTATCTAAACATACTGGTTTTTATCCTAGTTCTCCCATTACTAACAATGCAAGCATAAGCAATCTGACCTCTCTGAACCTGTTTTCTTAACTGTAAAGATGAAGATAATTTGCCTCACCAGGGTTGTCATGAGGAGTAAATGATCTAATGTATGTAAATATATTCTCTAACCTAGGAGTCATTAAACATTCATGAAAGGCCAGAGAGTAGATATTTTTGGTTTTGCAGACCACTCGGTCTCTGTCACAACTACTCAGCCCTGCCACTGGCAGGAAAGCAGTGAGGGGATATAGCTGGATTCTAATCAAACTTAAGACAAAAGGCAGCCAGCTGGATTTTGCCCAATCCCTGCTCTAACCTATAAAGCACTATGTAAATGTTTAGTAATTGTCATGACTTTCTCTCTTCAGGCTAATGTAATGCTTGAATATGATATTGACGAAGCTCAGGCATTGTTGGAAAAGAATTTATCAACTGCCACAAAGAATCTCGATTCTCTTGAGGAAGACCTTGACTTTCTTCGAGATCAATTTACTACCACCGAAGTCAGTATCCTTTCTTTAAAAAAGAAACAAAGGGAGGAAAGGATAAAGATGTTTTAAACATTCTTACTTGCATTGCTTTAATGAGAAGAATGTTCTTATCCTTAGACCAATCAGTCTTACCTCATGCCACTGACTTCCTTCTGCCCTGGCCCTCGCCCAGTGCGCCTGGAGCCCAGATAATCCTGTGCAGTTATTCTCCTGATGAAAAGGGCCAGGCCCTCTACTTTCCCTCACTTCGTTCCTCCTCCCTAGAATGAGTTCCTCCTATTTACCTGGGTTACTTTTTATCCTTCATATTTAAGCACAAGCATTGGAACATTTCTAACAGCTTCTAATCCTCTCAGGCGTGCTTGCTTAGCACTTTGCACATCGTTCTTTGTTTGTTTTCCATGTCAGATGAGAGCTCTTCGAGTGTAGAAGCCGTACTTTCTGTCTTCTCTTCACAGCATGTAGCACCCTGCAGGGGTTGAGTGCTTGGGTGAGGGAAGTCAGGCCTGTTGGAGGCCTACAGTGGGAGTGGCGTGTGACTTGAATATAAAAACTTCATCCAGAGGAAAAATATTTGTACAATTCCTAGAAGGTAACAGGAGAAAACCTAGCTGACCTTGAATACCATGATGGCTTTTTGGATATAACACCAAAGTCACAGTCCATGAAAGAAGTAATTGATATGTGAGAGTGCTGCTTATGCAGGGTGATGCTTGTGGAAGGGAAAAGATGTAGGTACTTAATAAATTGAGTGAATGTCCTATTGAACCCAAGGGAAGGTAAAAGATAAAATTATTGATAGTCAAATTGTACTAATTTAAATATTACATATCAGGATATGGTTTGAATGTTCTTTGAAATTTTGTGAATGAGGGGCTGTCTTTAAAACTGTTGGCAGTGTCAAGCACATATTTGATAAACATAATACCATAGTTGATTATGTATGCTAAACAATTGCTTTTTAAAAAATATGTTTTTATTGATTTCAGAGAGAGGAAGGGAGAGGGAGAGATAGAAACATCAGTGAGAGACTCATTGATCAACTGCCTCCTGCAGGCTCCGCAACCCGGGCGTGTGCCCTGACTGGGAATCGAACCGTGACCTCCTGGTTCCTAGGTTGTCGCTCAGCCACTGAGCCACGCTGGCCGGGCTGTGTTAAACAGTTGTTGATTTGAGGCCTTGATTTTGTTTTGGTGGAATTTAGTTCCAGTATTTTCTTAGCAAATGATATTATAGCAAGATGTCTCACAGCGCTACTTGTCACCAGTATTTTGCATGTGTGATCTCTGTCTTTGATTCAGTGTGTGAGTGCGTACTTAGTCATTGCATATGTTATCTTTAGAATTGCATTTGCATTTTCTTTAACAGTTCTTGCAGATATGGCCAGGGTTTATAATTGGGATGTAAAAAGAAGAAACAAAGATGATTCTACCAAGAACAAAGCATAATTCTGGCAATGAAAAATGTGGTTCAGTTTTCCAAACATGTTCTTTTAAATATTCCAAAGTTTATTTGTAAAGGTTGACATTAGTTTGAATGTTTTTTTTAAAACAGTAAGAATGATAATTAAAACTTTAAAAAGAAATAAACACCAACACCATTTTATTTATTTATAAAAACAAAATTAGTTTCAAATATTTTATGGAATTAGCAGTATTTTTATTTTTTTTTTGGTGCATTTCCAACAAATTAAATGCTACTTTCATCATTGTTTGTTTTTCATAAGAAAAGTCTTAGTTCAAATGGCTGAAAACTGATGGAGGCTGAATTCTGGACACTTTAGGACAATTTACTTCTTCTTTATTAGCTGATGTTACTCTCACTTGAATATTTGCAAACTTGCTTTTCTTTAATACATGTGGGGCTTTATGGTCCTCTGTTGCTGTTATTTATTATAATATTCTGTACTTTACAGGAAATGGTCTTTTGCCTTCCTAAATATTAAGAGGGCTATTAAGACAATACTTTTTCTTATCCTCTGTAAGTGCACAGTGTCTTTGCAATGCCAGCATAAGGGAGATTTCAGCCAGCATGAAATAACAAAATTACCCACTCAAAACTCTTGGCTAAGGTGATTTTGTAGTCCTCCAAAGCAGCTGAACAGGAATATTAAGATTAAAATCAGTGGTTGAAAAGACTTGTGTTTTTTATTCAAAACCTTATAGGAATAGTAGTGGGTGATACAGATTCTGGTGAAAACACAAATGTATTATTCCATCTCCATGTAGCAAAAAGTATACTTGTACAATGTTTTGTACTTGTATTTCATGATATTAAAACTGAAGTTAAAACTGGCATGGCACCTTTTTCATATTATTCTTTCTAAAGTTAACATGGGTCCTTTCACATATTTGTAAAGTTTATTTTCTTGTATATATAACTTGCATGTCCCAAGAACTTCTTATGTTTGTAGGAAAAACATAAAATCCCTTTGGAAGGCCCAGCCAGCGTGGCTCAGCGGTTGAGCATTGGCCTATGATCCAGGAGATGGAGGTTCGATTCCCGGTCAGGGCACATGCCCGGGTTGCGGGCTCCATCCCCAGCAGGGAGTGTGCAGGAGGCAGCCGGTCAATGACTCATTGATGTTTCTCTCTCTCTGCCTGTCTGTTTCTTTCTCTCTCTCTGTCTCTCTCCCCCTCTCCCTTCCTCTCTCTGAAATCATTAAAAATATATTTTTAAAAAATCCCTCTGGAAAGCTTGCAGATAAGCAAACAATTGGGAAGTTAAATCTGAAAGATACCAAAGTTCCTTGAGTCAGTTTTTCTTTCATAATTTTAAATTCCCATGTTTTAGAATTTGAGGTTTGTGAACATCTTAAAATGTTGTAAGTGCTACTTTCCCCAAAACTTTACTATGGTTACTATATTGGTACAAAACATCTTTGGTAATATCAGTACAGGAATGATTTGCTCAGTTCTTTATTTTCTTAGTTTAAGTCCATAAAAATTAAAATATGAATTTTTGGGTATTCCAGGCAATATGAAGAGACACAGCTCTTTAGAAATATGAATGAGAACAAAAATTAAGTTAATTATTTATGTGTACACACACACACACACAGTATGTTTCAGGAATGATGTTAGGCTCTGTTAATTAAGTAAAAGAAAGATTTATATTCTGCCTTAGCCAGATTATTTCTCATAATGGCTTACACTTTCAGAATAACATAATCAACCTGATTTGACATGATATTTTCAAGCTTAATCTTAATATTAGTATAATATGCCTAGGGAAGGTAAGGGCAAAAGATTGACTGCAAAACGATACTGGGTAACAAGTATGTTGGAATTGCAATTGAAATTTAACTGTTTTTCCATTATAAAATTGATGTTCATCTGAGAAAATTTAGAAAATAGGGGGAAAAGATTTTAAGTTTCACTTGTAGTCTCACTTAACATTTTGTCTTCCATTTTTTTTCTGTGCATAGGTTTTGTTTTTTTTTTTTTAAAAAAAAACATAATTGAAATATTTTTTACTGTGTAATTTTTATCCATTCTTTACTTAACATGGAATTTGCCTATTAGATAGTGCTATTACATTAACATACTAATTTCATAGTAGTAGTCTGATGGGTGAACCTCTAGTATACTGATTCACAGACGTTTGGGTGGTTTTAATTTTTTTCTCTAAGTAACAGTTCAGTTTATACATGAGGCTTTTTCTTGTTTTTAGGATTTTTTTCTGAGACAAGATTACCAAAAATGTAATTATGGAGTTAACAATTATAGCAATTTATTTTCTGGGCTTAACAGACGAGTTTTGTCAGAAGCAACAGTGGGGGCTGATGGAAAGAAAGCATAGTTCATCGTCCCCGCTGCCACTACCTTCCTCTACCACGTAGACATGCATGGCTGCCGAGGGAGGACCGTACCCAAGGCTGCATAGCCAGAGTGAGACGCAGATCCAGCTCCTGAGTGAACTTCCCTCCCTCTGTATCATGATGCCTTGCTTCTTTATTTTTATCTAAGTTTGGTAAAAATGTTAAGTCCAATCCTTTAATGAATGCTCTTGTTTGCCTGTATGTTTGCTGTTCTCTGTCCGAAACTTCAGTGATACCTCTAAGAGTCTTAAACCATTTCTTAAAGGTTTGTCTTGGTTGGTTCTAATCCCATATCCCGCTTTTTAAAAATAAGTTTTTACTGATTTGAGAGAGAGGAAAGGAGAAGGATATAGAGATAGAAACATCGATGAGAGAAACATCGATCGGCTGCCTCCTGCACACCCTTTACTGGAGATCAAGCTCAAAACCTGGGCATGTGCCCTGACCTGGAATCTAACCCATGACCTCTTGGTTCATGGGTTGATGCTCAACCATTGAGCCACACCGGCTGGGCTAATCCCATACCCTTTTGCTAGCCATGTCTGTGCCTATTTGGTACTAATGTGGCATTGTGTCTTCTCTGAAGACGCTGAGTGAGTGCATGGGCAACACCCACCACAGCTGGCCTTGGGTTCAAATGCACATTTAAACTCCCAAGACCTGGCTGGGCCATGTGTGACACCAGTTTACTCTGAAGGACACAGGACAGGCAAGAGCCCACGCCAGGGGACACCCTTAGGCACAGTTCTGTGGGAATTTTTGTAGCAGTCCCCACAGACTACACAAGTGGGTGCAGCAGCCCCCTGGTTTAGAAGCCCTAAGGGACCACTACCTCTTGGAAAAATCCCCTGTGCATAGCATCCGCATATCCTGACCAGACAGATCCAGGGAACAACAGGTACACTGCACTTGGGAAGCCAGAGCTGTGACTCCTAGCAGGTGTTTACAACCACTCAAAGCCCTCCCAGCTTGGACACAAGGTACCACCCAGGGCATTTTATTGGAATCAAGCTCTCCTGGTCACACAGCTGATGGTCCACTTTTCATCAGGTTTCCAGGGGAACCGAGCTAGAAAGCTAATCCAAGGTCAGTTACCTTGAAAGGAGAAGGGTTTGGCATACCTCTCAGAGCCTGTTGAATCTTGCATAATCATAGCTCAGTTTTTGACAAAGGCTTATTTCCTTTTCCAGTTCCTTTTATATAGTCTCTTAGCTAATAACTGCCTCTGCAAAAAAATAAAAAGTAATAATAGTTCATATATTTTAAAGGGCTGGATCGAAGCATTTCTGCCCATGTTAGGTAAAGTGAGGCATCACTGAGAAGTCCGAGTAGTTAGTCTCTGAAGTTTCATACTTATACAACGGATTGGAGAGTTTTTTTTCTTCTTGACTCAAAAACCAAGTGATGCCATAAATATAGTGAGACTATGAAGTCATTGCAGAGTGTCTTTTTAGACTTGTGGCCAAAATTGATAAAATTTCTCATTTTGACACTTCATAACTACAATCAACATCCTAAAGGAGATGGGTCTGTTAATTAACCGTATTTCCTACACATTAATACCGTTCTGTACCCAGTGAGTACTGCTTATATAACCAGTTGTGAGAAGGAATGAGTTTGAGACGAAATGTTTGAGGCTGGAGAAAATGGTTAATGTATTATGTGCGCAGAGCTGCTTTTCTCATTTATGTTATTAGCAAAAGATGTCCCAGGGTTCCATCTACACATCAAAACTCAGGTGTGGATTGTGCCTCAAAGTTTAATTAAAGAACTTACTTTTATTTGTGTCCCTCTCTCTCTTGTCTGATATCAGATTTGATTATAGCCACATTAAACAAAAAGCATGGGCCTTGTGTGCACAATATATTTGAGCAGTTTGTTTATAAAGGATCATGCCTTTTGGCCATGGTTTTCAAATAATTGTATGTTTAGTCAATTGGGTGACAACTCTGTTTGCCTTTGGGGGATACTTTATTAGGAGGTAGGCTATGACCAAACAGGAAATTTCTTCTAGATTTTTTTTTTTAGCTCAAATAAACCCATCTTAGACTGAATTAGCTTATTTTCCCCAGATCAAACCTGTGGATTTTAGAGAGTAAAAAATACAAAAATTAAAAAGCAAAAGGTCAGCACATAATCTCTATTCCTTAATGTTCACATCCTCGACTACTTCAATCCATGTCTGGGCTGGATTGGGCAATAGTTTCTTCTCGGGTGGTCCAGAGGCAGCTATCTTAATAGTTAACTTATAATTGACCCTAGATACTTCATTTTCAACTCTGCTATAACAATTGGTTGTAATACTAGAGCAAAGTGACAATGCTAGCTTTTCAGTATCTATTTGGTGTCACTGAAACTGACACCAGTGTTTGGTTAAAAAGTGGACTCTGGTTTCCCTTGTCATCTCTACTTTGTCCTTACCTACCTGAGAGATGACCAAGGTCTAGGACTGACCTTGGCTTTCTGGCTGCAGTCTGTGCAGGTCAGATATGGGGAAAGAAGATCCTGGAGAAAATAAATTTAATTCTAGGGAAGGAAGAGTCAAGTTCCAAGACAATAAAGATGGCCCCGGAAGACAAAAGGCAGGAGGAGCAAGGGAATATGGCCCTGGGACTAGATGGAGGCAGGCAAGCTGGGAACTAAGTGTGGAACCCTTTCCCTTCCTCCCTGCTCCCTATCATACCCCCCTTCCTTGACCTTCCACCTATTCCATAGGTAAAAGTTGGCTACACCAAGAACTTCTGAAAGTAGATGTGGCCCAAACTGGTTCTGGGAGAAATCCAGATAACTAGTAACTCTAGGGAAAATTACCCATAGTAATCATCAAGGAAAGGGGCATTTAAAAAGCAAATAATAAGAATACAACTTGGAAGAATTTTTAAAAGGGAAAGGATATGGTCAGGTGCCTTTGTACAGCCCAAACTTCATATATAACTGCATATGTCATGAGACAAAAATTATATTATTGAATATAATATAATTGAATAATAGCAAGTAGATAACCAGTATTGAAGTTCTTAAAAATGGCAGGATATACTGAAATACTGAACACTGGTTATGGCAATCACCAACCGTATCCATATTAAAAACATTATTTTAAAAATGTTTTGAACACCAAGTGGGATGTTTTGGCAAATTAATTTTTGGGCCTTCTAGTAGAGTATAAACTCTCCCTTGTTGATATCTTTCATTCTGGTGCTTCATGTTTCCATGTATGGGTTCCAAAATACCAGGTCACCAGGGGGTTTGCAGTAGGAGTTCAAATTGCTGTTTTTATAAACTAATTTCCTTTCTACTCTCATATATTTAAAACAACATTTTATTGCATTGATAAAGGCTACTGTTTATGACAAATCTGAAACCTTTGTGAACATGTACCTGATGAATAACAGTGGCAAAATATATAAAGTGCTAGAAATTCAAGGAAAATGGACAGAGTCATTAATGGGAGTCTTCATACACTATTTTTAGTTACAGACAAATTATCTGGGCCATATCTTCTGACCATAACTCAGATAAATTAGAAATTAATAATAGTTTAAATGAAAGAAATTGAAATATTTCAAAATTAAATACTGTAAAATAACTTTTAGGTCAAAAAGTGAAAATAATCATTATTTAGAGTTTAATGCAGTGAGACCACATAAGGTTAAGAATGGAATTCAGATGAAAATATGAGCCTTTGATACTAAACTCTTAAGGAATAAAAATAAGCGTCTAACATACTAACTTTTGCTTGCCTCCATCAATAAAGGTTAAGGCTGATCCATTTCTTAGGGTAATACTGTTTCCTTGACCTTCTCTCCAGTGTTCTGGTCCATGTCCCCATCCCTTAGCCACATATTTCCATGTTCACACCTGAGATCTTGTTATTACCAATCACCACAGCCACATCCCAATCTCAACCTTAAGCCATTCCAGGTTTTCATCGCCCCCAATGTCCTCACTTTCCCCCTTTCAAGTCTGTCCTAGTCACTTCCTTGCAGATACCACTAATACTCTTGCCTGCTTTTGCTGTGTTGACCTGGCTAAGCCACTGTCTTGTTCTTTCTGACTCTGCCAATTTCTAATACTTTAATGTCACAACTTCAAGTTCCTAGTGGGCAATGATGCTGTGCAGTCATTTATTCATTGTCCCCGCTCTGCAAGGCTGTTTTCTGCCTTCTCACCTGGCCCCAAACCCTGACACTCCCTCTTCTCCTCTCCTGTTCTTGTTCTCAGTTGATGCCCCTGCTTCCTAGTTGGCCAAGAAAATAAAAGCAACCCAAGGAATTAACACATGCTCCACCCCACATCTAGCTACCCATTGTCAGTCCGTATTCATAACCCTATGCTGTTACTTTGCTCACGTAAGATTGGAAAATAGAAGCTGACATGGAGATAACACAAGCTGTGTTTGGTTTAGGCTTTTTTCTAGGCAAGAGGAGTCAGAATAGCAGGAGAAAATTATAATACCCTCAGGTCAACTGCTTTGCTGTTAGCAGGAGCCTATTGGGCTGTATTTTAAGTAAACTAAGAAATGAAAACAAAAGTTAAAAAAACAAAACAAAAAAGCTTCCCAGTGCAGCCCGCAGGCTATGGTACTTTCTGTTAGCAGGCTGCACTGTCTTCTGCGTCTGCTCTATCCTCCTCATCTCAGCCTCCAGCCCTGCCCTAACTGAAATTAGAAGCATTATAAGCATTTCCAGGCAGTATGTGGAACATGTTTAACATCCCTGGGGCAACCTACAGTCATCCAAGTTCTGGTCTGGGCAGTGCACATGTTATCTCCCAGGTACCAATGACTGCATCAGTGTATGCCCCAAACCTGTTTTTCCCCTTAGGCCTTGGTATTGTTGGTATATTATTTTGCTAGGGCTGCTGTAACAAAGCATCACAAACTGAGTGGCTTAAACAACATACATACATTGTTGTACCATTCTGGAGGTAGAAGTATGAAATCAAGGTGTCAGCACTACCTAACTACCACTGAAAGTGCTAGGGAAGGATTTGTTCCTGGCCTCTCTCCCAGGTTCTGATAATTCCTTGTCCTGTGGCAGTATAACTCCAATCTTCATATGGCGTTCTCCTTATGTGCATGTCTGTGCCCAAACGTCCCCTTTTTATAAGGACACCAGTCATTTGAATTAGGGGTCTATGCTACTCTAGTATGACCTCATCTTAACTAATATCTGCAAAGACTCTATTTCCAAATAAGGCCACATTCACAGGTACTGGGGATTAAGAAGACCTCAACATATTTTCTTGGGGAACACAGTTCAACCCATATAGTTGCTGTGCACTCAGCTACCACCCTGGTCCAAGTCACCAACATCTCTCACATGGATCACTGCAACACCTCCTGACTCTTCTCCTTGCCCCTCTTCAGCCACATTCTAAAGAAGCCAGAAGAGAGGGATCCTGGTACAATGTAAGTCAGATCAGGTGTCTCTTGCTAAAAACTTTTCAGTGCCTCCCATCTCACTCAGAGCAAGCCACAGTCCTTAAAATGGTTTATAAAGTCCTACCCAATCTGGGCCCCCAACTTGGTCTCTAAATTCATTTACAAAAGATGGCTTTTTCCAATCTCTTCATTTACCCCCTGTCATTCTTCCCATGTTCATTCTGCTCTAGCACGCTGGTCTCTGCTGTTTCTGGAATGAACTTAATTTTGCTCCTACCTCAGGACTTTTCCACTTGCTGTTCTTTTTCTGGAAAGTGCTTCCTAGGAAGCTACAGATAGCTACACGGCTCTCTCCTCAAAGCTTTCTTGTTGCCACTCAAATATAACTTCAAAAGTAAGCTTCATATGGCCACCATATGTCCATTTACAATCACTATCCCTCCACCCCACAAATGCATGTTCTTATCCCTCTTACTTGCTTTATTTACCCCGTAGCAGCCAAGCCTAACTGTATGCCATGCTTTACCAAGGATAGTTCTAATTTATACCTGTAGTAGAGCAGTTAACACCTATTGATCATTTAGTGGCCCCTTCTACTTTCAATAGTGTCCCAACTTAGTTGGGATTTCTGGCTGGAGCACAGAAAGGGGAAGCCCAAGGGAACTGGAATGGATAGAAACCTAGAGAGGGAGGAGTTCCAGAAAGTGACCCCATAATGTTGATTACCAACTCCTGGGTTCCCTGGGTTCCTAATTAGCATACTAAAGACTTCTAGAACTGAGCAAAACGAAAGACCACTGCCTAGTTTTCGGCCTGGCTACTGGGTGGTGCATGAACACAGGAAGAATCCGATGCAAAAGCTTTGAAAACTGAAGTGGCATAGGAACAACAGCCCACAGAAGCCAAGTTGGAACATGTGACCTGAACCTATCCAGATACATTGTCAGCTGAAACAAAAATAACATTCTTGACAGAATTTTAACAAGACTCGGGGTTGCATAATATTCAAAATGTTCAGAGTACAATTAAAAATTACTTGGCATATGAAGAAATAGAGAAATAGCCTCATGAAAAAAGACAAAGCATAAATTTCTGTAGATGATGACATAAAAAATTAATAAATTAGGTGCAAAAAAGTAAGATTAATAAAATTAAGAACTAGCTCTTTGCCTGGCCAGCATGGCTCAACGGTTGAGCATTGACCTATGATCTAGGAGATCTTGGTTCTATTCCTGGTGAGGGCACATGCCTGGGCTTTGGGCTCGATCCCCAGTGGGGGGTGTGCAGGAGGCAGCCGATCAATGACTCTCATCATTGATGTTTCTCTCTCTCTCTCTCTCTCTCTCTCTCTCTCTCTCTCTCCCTCCCTCCTCCTTTCTTGCTCTGAAATCAAGAAAGATATATTTTTTAAAAAAAGAATTGGCTGTTTGAAAATACTCTAATAATTCTTAGTAATAAAAAGAAAAAAAATAACATTACAAATGAGAGAGAAGTTTCTATCCACCAATACAGAGGTTTTAAAATTATGCTAAGTATAATTGTATACCAATGCATTTGGAAATCTAGATGAACTTATATGTGGAATCTAATGAACAAAATAAACTGACAAACAAAATAGATCCAGAGACGTGGATGCATGAAACAGACTGAGGGATCTCAGAGGGAAGGGGAGGGGCAGGAAGAGATTAACAAAAGAACTTATATGCATATATGAATAACCCAAGGACACAGATGATAGTTCCGTGAAGGCCTAGGGGTGGGCAGGAGCAGGGTGGAGGGGGTCAATGAGGGGAAAAAGAGGGGACATTTGTAATACTTTCAACAATAAAGATAAATTTTAAAACAAGAAAATCTAGATGGAATGGATAAGTTTCAAAATAGATACATAAATTCCTAAAATTTACCCATGAGGATGTGTATTAATCTAGGTAGGCTATGTAATACTGTGGTAGTCACTCCCAATCCCTGTGGCCGCATGTCCTCTGCATGCCAGAGTATCTCTGCTCCATGTTCACTTCACTCTGGAATTCAGGCTGACGGGAAAACCTCTAGCGAGGACATTGATAGTCACATGGCCAAGCTTACCTCATAGGAGGGAAATACCTATTCCAAGGAAGGGAAATGAATATATGTACATAACAAAACAGTTTGTCTTATGGTTTAAAACTGAATCTAACAATAACCATAAATAAATTGAAAGGATTGTTAAAGATCTACATCCTCTTTTGGGAAAAATGAAAAAAAGATATGTTGGACCCCAAAAGCTTTTATGAGTGAATTCTATCCCATGTTATTTAAACTATTCTAAAGTACAGAAAAAGAAGACTAAGAGATTCCCAATTATTTTATCATTTCTTGAGTCCAGAATAACCACGATGCCACAACTTGACAGTATAAAAGATCAACATTTTCCAGTGTATTTCTCACTGAACAGTAGTCCTTTAAAATGCTCCAGAAAGTAAGTTTATTTGTCATATAAGTTGAGATACTGTAGAAAATTGCCTCCCATTGGAGAGCCCCAATATGTGATAATGTAGTCCTACAGAATAGTATTTTGCTTTGTTTAACCTGCAATTTTCCAGATTTATTCAATTGCCAATCCTCCCTATTTACCCTCCACCCCTGTTACTCTTGACCCCTGTGGAATACTTTTTTGGAAAAACTGTTATGAACCAATTTTGAACATGAATATAGATATAAAGATCCTAATAAAATATTAGTAAGTTAAATCAAGCAGTGTTTTAAAAACACACTGTGAACAAGTAGAGTTTATTCTAAGAATGTAAATAAATATGCTTTAACATAAACATATTTACTGATAAAATTAATTACATCAGTAGGTTAAGAGAAGAAAACCATTTGATTATCTCAATGGGTACTACAAAGACTTTTGAAAAACAACATATATATATATATATATATTTTTTTTTTAAAATATGTCTCTATTGGTTTCAGAGAGAGGAAGGGAGAGGGAGAGATAGAAACATCAATGATGAGAGAGAGTCATTGATCGGCTGCCCCCTGCACGACCCATACTGGGGATCGAGCCCGCAACCCCGGACATGTCCCCTGACCTAGAATCGAACCGCGATCTCAACCTCTGAAGTGTGCCGGTTGGGCAAACAACATATATTTTTTCTTAAAGCTTTTAGTAAGCCTGGATGGCTCAGTGGTCAAGCATCAACCTATGAACCAGGGGGTCACTGTTGGATTCCCGGTCAGGGCACGTGGCCGGGTTGCGGGTTTGATCCCCAGTAGGAGGCATGCAGGAGGCAGCTGATCAATGACTCGCATCATTGATGTTTCCATTTCTCTCTTCCTCTCTGAAATCAATAAAACATATTTAAAAAAAATAAAAGCTCTTAGTAAAACAGTAATGCAGTGAAAAGTTCTATAACCTCATAAGAGTAATTAGCGTTAAAATGCTAGAAGCATATAATAGCAGCAACAAGACAAAAACAGAATCATCACTGTCGTTATTCATCAATTTTTACTCTAGGTTTTAGCCAGTGTAAAAAGACAAAAAGAAATGAAGTATAAATATTAGAAAGGAAGAGGAAAAATGATCATTATTTGTAGATTATAGTGTCTACCTAGAAAACAGAAGAGATCAATTGAAAAACTTTTTGAAGTAATAAAGGAGTTTAGTAAGGTGTCTGGTTACAAGATGTAAACATACACAAATCCACAGATTCCTACACACTGACAATTACCAATTAAAACATGTAATGAGAAAAAGAAACCATTCAAATAAAATATAAATATTTTTGATATGTAAATATCAAAAATATTTATGATATGTAAATATTATAACTGGGATAAAGGGAAAATAGCTAAAACTTTTAAGTGAACTATAAGAAGTTACTAATGGACATAAATGAATGATTAAATTAATGGAATGACATTCCATTAGTGTCAGTAAATTAATCCAATCAATGCCATAACTCTACCTGAGGGGAAACATGACACTTTTTTTTAATTTAATTATGTTAAATAAAAAATTGTATACATTTAAGGTGTATAACATGATTTTATATATACATATATGGTGGGGCAAAAGTTGTTCCTATGGAAAATAATACAATAAATAAGAATACAAGAATTAAATTCTGTGTTTGGCATACTCATAACTATAAACCTACTTTTGCCCACCCTGTATAAATAAATGATTGCTACAGTTAAGCTAATTAACATATCCATCTCCTCAGAGTTACCTTTATTTTGTGTGTGTAGCGAGAACACCTGAAATCTAGTCTCTCAGCAAATTTCCAGTGTTCAATACACTATTAGTAACTATAGTAATTATTCTATACATTAGGTCTCCAGAACTAGTAATTCTGCATAAGTGCACCTTTATAACCTTTTACCAATGTCTCCCCATTTTCCCCACCTCCCTGCCTCTGGTAACTACCATTCTACTCTCTGCTTCTATGTATTTGAGTTTTTTAGATTCCACATATATGATCATATGAGATCATGCATGCAGTTGTTTTCTTTCTGTGCCTGGCTTTTTCAATGGATGGATGGATAAAGAAATTGACACATTCTTATGTTCTAATATAATGCATGAGAATATCAAAGAAAATTTTGAAGGGAAAAAAAGATAAAAACATACCATAGAATTACTATAACCCAAACAATGTGGTATAGGGCAGGGATAGACAGATTAATGAACTATAAAATGGGAATCCACAGCCAGACCCATGTATATATGACAATTTAATATTTGAAAGGGTAAAATTTCCAATCATTGAAGAAAGAATGGAGTGTTTTATGGATAGTGTAGGGTAAATAGCCACTTGGGAAAAGTAGTTGTTATCCCTACTTCCACATCCTATACATAAGTCAGTTCCTAAAGGAACCCTAAGTTCATTATAGGAAATCATAGGAAAATTTTTTTCTATTATTTGGGTAGAGAATGCCTATCTCAAACTAATAGTATTGCTACAAAAAAAACCAAAAAAAACCCCATTAAGACAATAGTATCTACCCGGCTGGGTGTGGCTCAATGGTTGAACGTAGACCTAGGATCCAGGCAATCAGGGTTCGATTCCCGGTCAGGGCACATGCCCAGGTTGCGGGCTCGATCCCCAGTCAGGGGTGTGCAGGAGGCGGCCAATCAATGACTCTCTCATCATTGATGTTTCCATCTCTCTCCCTCTCCTTTCCTCTCTCTGAAATCAATAAAGATATATTTTTAAAAATTTTTAAAAAACAATAGACTAAGTAAAATATCAAGGTACATGGTACAAAAATCAAAAGGTACAAAATACTATCCAATAGAAATTAAGTTTTCTTCACACCTTGTCCCCCAGTCACCCAGTTCCCCAACTCTGAGACAATTATTTCCAGTTTCTTGTAGACAACATATTAAATAATTATTAAGTAATAAATATTAGTTATTATTAAATTATTGAACAATAAAAATTTTTTATTATTAAGTATTAAATACTTCTTTATTACCAAACACCATAAATAAAGTTAAAAGTCAGAAAAACATGAAAAATATTGTAATATATGTAACGGATAAAGAATTAATATCCATATATAAGGAGATCTTGCTAATTAATAAGAAAAAACAAACACCTTTTTATTAGGACTATTTTCAGCTATAAGCAACAGAAAACCAATAATCAAAGATATGCAAACTTTAAAGTATTTATATAATAAATTACCTCTCAGATTTGCAGAGTTAAAAGATTGACAGTAATACTCAGTATTGGCATTATCATACACTGTTCATGGACATTTAGTAAAACCTCTCTCAAGAGCAATGTGATTAATTATCAAAATTTTAAATGTATATATTCTTGAATTCATAAATTCCACTTTTATGATTTTGACTTGAGGTCATAATTGGTCAAATGCACAAAGCTATATATGTATTACAGAATTGCCTTATAACAGCAAAAATTGTACAAAACTTAATGTCCACCAATGAGAATTGATTAAATAACTTATTGTATGTCCATACAGTAGAATGCTATTGTATCAGTTAGAAGGCTTTCAGCTACAAGTGGGAAAAAATGGCATAAAGTAAGACGGGATTTGTTATCTCATGTAATAAGGAGTCTTCCTATAGAGTGGCTTTAGAGTAGTTCAATCTGTAGCTCAATGGCTTCATCGAGGACCCAGCTTTCATATATGTCTTCTTTGTCTTCTTCAGTATGTTAGCTAATTCTCTTCCTCATCATATTCAACAAACAAACCAGGCACTGATTGATTACAGAGATACAATAATGGGCAGTTCCAGCCCTCATATATTTACAGAATATGTAGTATATATGGAAAAGGTAATAACATAATATGTGTCATATGATACCATTTATGAGAAAGATTCATTTAGGTGCAAACATAATACCTAAACATTTCCTGAGTATGTTTACTGTGTGATGTTTACCAAGTGCCAGGGCCTGTGCTAAGTACTTTAAATGGATTATCTTATTTCATCACAACAAACCTATGAGTTAAATTCTCTTATTATCCAATTTAATATATAGGTAAACTGAGACTCGGAGAGATTGAATCACACATGCATTAACTGGTAGAGTCAGAATTTGAAACCGTGTTTGTCTTACTCCAAAATTCAGAAATTTCTTCAAAGTTGCAGATTCTTCCTTTCATGCAGCTTGCAATTGGAGAAGTAGGGAAACGCCAAGTCATGCAAGGCCCTGTAGTCATGTTAAGAAGTATAAGGTTCATTTGGATTTTGTTCTAAATGTGATGAAAAACCATTGATGGGTTTTATGCAGGGGAATGACTTAATCTTATTCCTGCGTTGAAAAGATTATTCTGGCTGTTCTGTTGAAAATCCTGGGAATAAGAGTAGAAGTAGGCAGACCAGTTAGGAAGATATTGAAGTAGTTCAAGAAAAAGTTGATAGTGGCTTGGACAAAGGTGATAGCAATGGAGATGAAGAAAAATTGCAGACTTTTATATATTTTGAAGATGGAGCTGACAGTGCTTGATGATGGATTTGATATGGAAGGTGAAAGGAAATGAGGGATTTATCATAACTCATTTTCTGTGTTGAACAAGGGGGTAAATGATGGTGTCATTTATAGAGATGAGAAAGACTGGGGTGGAAGGAGCACATTTTGATGTTAATTCATATTGGATATGTTGAGTTTGAGGAATTTGTGGATGTGTTCAGTGGAGAAGCTGGTTGTATTGGTATAATGCTCAGAAGGCTGGGCTGGAGCCCTTCATTTGGGAGTCATCAATGCAAAGACTGTAACTGAAATCATGAGAGCATGTAAGGTTGTCTAGGGAGAGGAGAGGATGGAGAGCAAGAAAAGAATTGGGCCTCCAACAGAACTGACAACATTGACTTCTAAGACACTCGGAGTAGGCAGAAATCATCCTACAGGCACTATGCTGGCAAAGGTCATTCATGACTTCATGTTCCCTCAAATCCTATGTATATATTTTAGTCCTTATCTTTCTGAGCCCACTGCTGAACTGTGATACTATTCTCCACTCCTCCCTGTGGAACTGTACTTTCCAGGTTTTCCATTCTGTCCTATAAGTTTCCTTTACCTTTCTTGTACACCCTAAACTCTGTTGTTCCCCAGGGAAGACTAAAGAGTTAGACTTTATGTTGAGCTGTCAGGAAGGACTTCTGGAGCCACATCTTCTCTGGGAGCAGGAAGCTGCTTGTAAATTTTGGAAACTGTTGGTTCCAGAACTTGATGGAGGTAAGGGAGAATTCCAGATAGAGTGACGAGCAAGTACAAAGGCCCTGAGGAGTGGATATGCTCGATGTGTTTGAAGAACAGGCAAGAAACCCGTGTGGCTGGAGCAGAATGATCAAGAGAACAGCAGTAAGAAACAAGGCTACAGGCATTATGGGATGGGAATGGAATTCATTTCTAAAGATTGTGCTGTGAGTTATTGGGAGGACTTTGGATTTTAAGCTAAGTCAAATGGATAACTACTGGAGAATTATGAGTAGGTGATTGCTTATAACTAATATTTCATCAGGCTTCCTCTGGCTGTTGTGTGAAGAATGTACTAAGGGGGACTAGAGTGGAAGCAGGGAGACCAGCTACCACAATAACTTAAGCAACAAGTGATAGTGTGTTAGCAGTGAAAATGGAAAAGCTCTCAGATTCTGGTTATACTTTTAAGGTAGAGCAAGCATAACTTCCAGATAGATAAAATGTGAACTGTGAAAGAGAGGAATCTAGGATGACTCCAAGGTTTTTGGCAAGAATACATGGAAGGACAAAGTTGCCATTTACTGAGAAGGTGAAGACTATGGGAGGAACAAATTTAGGAGGAAGATTAGAAGCCTGTTTCGGGGACATGTTAAATTTCTGATGCCTAATAGACATTCAAATAGAAATGTTGAGTAGAACAGTTGGTTATAAAGGTCTGGAGTCCAAAGAGTCTAGTTGGAGATGTAAGTTTAGGACTCATTGGCTTAATGATGTCTGTTCTTTTATCCTCATCTAAATATGTACTATAAACCCTAGGCAATGTTCTGAACTATTATCTTCCAAACTAGCCCCACACTGCAAGTGATCCTGATGCAAAAAGCATACCATAGTAGGACTTTAAAAAGCTGAGGCAATTTAACTTGGAGAAAAGAACTTTCTAGGGAAGACAATAGTTATAATCAGTTAAATTCTGGTGCCAGAATTTAAATCCTTAACTAAAAATTGCAATGATTCAGATTTAGGATTGACAGAAACAACTTTTCCAAAAATGGTATGAGATTCCCAGGCAATAGTCAGTTCTTTGTGGCTTTCAATATGATCATACAACTTTCAAAAATCATATTCTCTTTCTGGCTTTGAGATACTGGTATATACTGTACTGCATAGTATATGTCATATCTAATTGATATCCCTGGTAGTGGTTGCTATACTGTAGTGACAGATTCTGGAAATAGCTACAACACACACTTGGAATCTCATAGTCACATAATCAACCATTTTACTAAATACAAGCATTTTTCATTCGCATACAGCTAAAGAAAACATTTTTTTTTCACATTTCATTACAGTGCACAACAAAGTGAGGAAAAGTATACAGTACATTTTATTCTGGAATATAAGACAATCTATTCCAACATGCAGTTGTGGTCTTTGTTACAAGTTAATCTTTTCTTTACCTATGTAGTAAAATAGCTTCTAAAGCTTTATCCTTAGTATTGTATTAACACCTGATTTTTTCACACTTGTTTTCTAAAACCCACTTATTGCAGTGACAACAGCACTGAAGTCTACTAAAATGATTGTTAAAGTTTCTAGAACTTGTTGAAGCAATTAAGCTCAGCCACCTTTGCTGGATCTATGCTGAGTATTTTTAAACCTGCCTAAAAATGCAAGGAATGGGAAAAGTATACATATAATGTATTTTAGTCAAGAAAACTGTAGAGAAGTTTCATTCCTATCTTTCGTTTTGAACTGACAGAATCCAGTCAACTCTCATTTATCCACTGGATAATCTTGCTTTCAGAATCTTTTAAACATAATTAAGTATAGTAGTTGATAAACTTTGTGTTAACCCAATTTACCATATTTTATTTATCTTCTACAATAAAAAAACTGGCAACTTAATTACTCCACCCAAGCCTGGTCATGTTAAAGGAATGTAGAGATCACAATTGGTTTACTTGTAGTTGATGCTGCAAGTTGGCCCAAGGTGGTTTGTTTCCATAATTTTCATTATTTGGTTCCTCTATTCAGGCTGAAGTAAATCCCCAAATTTTCAAATTCAATCACATTCACACTGTAGTTTAAAACTATATCTCAAAGCAATTTACCATTCTCAGGCTTTCCTATCACAATGAATATGAGAAATCTGACTCTAATCAGAATTGTTTTCTGACTGTGAGAAGTATGGCTTTTGCCTAACTGAACTGGCTACAATCCAAAAAATTACTTAAAGCATCACCTCTCTTCAAGAAGATAATGAAACCTCAAGCCAACCATTCCAATTTTCTGATGCAGTTATCTGTCTGTTCACCTGAGAATTAAGAGCTGACTTTCTAGGGTAGACAGGAACCTTGTATAGGTATATGGCAAACAAGTGGACAAGGTCATTGTGAAGTATTTCATCCCCCTCCCACTTTCCACTGCTGTATTTGGTTCCTTTCAATAATATGTCCACTGTGTTTCAGTGATAAGAACACTTCTAGCATACACAGTTCTAATGTGTTTTCAGTTGTGCAATTATTCACTTGTTTAAAGCCCTCTTATCAGTAATACCTGAATGGGCTTTACCTTTGATTCATCCTTAGATTCCCTCAGGATTATAGCTGAGTTGTAATCAATAAGGAAACATATCCTAACATGTAGAGAACATTTATTTACAGTCATATTTCTTCCAAAGTGAACAAATTAATAACAGTTCATTCATCTGACAGCAGGACAATATAGTGAAACAAGAACTAGGAGTCAAGAGACCTTCACCTTGGCCAAGTGAATCTCCCGCCTCTTAGTTAACTTTTGTAAAATGGGGAAGAAAATCTCACAGGCCTGTTATGATGACCAAATAAGTAATTCAAATGACTGTAACGTGTTTGTAAGGGTTATAGTGCCTCCTATTGAGCAGGTACTCAGTACAGGATTGATGACCGAGTGTTTGCCTCTCTTTTCAGAGGCAATCACTGTGTTGCCATGACCTGAAGAGAGAGGCACACTGTTTACTTCTAGATTGCAGTCGCCAATGCAGTGAAACCGCAGGCATGGTCAGAAGGAAAAGAGGGCATGGCGTTTGGGTTAGTGTTTCTTCTACTTACAGGATATTTTGCATGGGACAATTTCTTTCACACAGCTGGTTATTCTATCACAAGGGTGTACATTTTCCCTAATGTGATAATAACAGTGTGTAAACAGCCTCCCTTTTCATATTCACACCATTTTTACTAGAACATCAGGTTTTGAAAGGGTCTTAGTAAATAGGTGGTCCACACCTCTCATTTTACAGAAGAGCTCTTTAGAAGCTAATTGGTACCTTTAACCAAACCCAGCACACACACTTGATATAGGATAATCTCACTGATTAAGATGATCTCAGTCTTTTTAAAAATTTTGCTAATTGTCCCCAATGATATGCTTTTCCCCCCTTACATAATGTCTTTATGTTCATGACCTATGAATGAGTTGAAATACCAAGAAATAGTTGTCTTGTCTATGGGTATATTTTTCTGGGGCCTGGCTCCCCAAACCTCAGGTTCTTGATGTGTGGTCCACAAAGGGCACACGGAGCAGCCACTGCCCAGCATGGGCCACAAAACAGTGCTTGGCCCATGCCAGTAATTTAGTCCCTCAGTCACAGTACCCAGGCTCCCCCATCCACCTGCCCACAGCCTGTCAGAGTGCCCCTTGGGAAGGAGGCTCACTTGGTATCCAAAATGAAGGTTGAGTTCTCTTCAGTTACACAAGGATTCTATTCATTTCGATCACTTTTAAGTTCAGATGGGAGAGCGTGTTTTGGAAATAAAAAGGCCTGACTAGCACAAACATCTCCTCTCTGATTTGACAACCTCTTCTGAAGAGTGAACCACATTTGGTACAAATCCACTCTTCACCCCTTCCCAGCCCTCCTGGAT
This sequence comes from Miniopterus natalensis, assembly GCF_054644295.1. Lineage (NCBI taxonomy): Eukaryota > Metazoa > Chordata > Mammalia > Chiroptera > Miniopteridae > Miniopterus > Miniopterus natalensis. The sequence continues at coordinate 69,436,479 of NC_142103.1, forward strand.
TGTAATATCTCCCCTTTTAACCAGCTCATATATGTCTTTCGTCAGGTCTGTGAAGGCTTTCTCCACATTAATGGCATCTCGGGCTGACGTTTCAATGTACTTCATGCCGTATGCAGCAGCCAGTTTCTCTGCCTCATGGCGAGTCACTTGCCTCTGTGTATCCAGGTCACACTTGTGACCCACCAGAACAAATACAATTTGGTAGGGCTGAACGTGTACTTTGGTCTCTTCTAACCACTCATGGACATTCTGGAAGGACCTGCGGTTGGTAATGTCAAATAAGAGAAGACCACCTACTGAGTTCCTGTAGTAGGCTCGAGTGATGGATCTAAAACAAAAGAAAGAAGTAAAGAATAAAGACTATGTCCAAAGTCCTATATTTAAATGAACGTAGTGTATTCTAGTGTTTCTGGTTACTGACACAGTTCTTTAGTAAAAATTCTTTCTATTTTTTTGACAACAGAATACAAATGTGATTCTATAATAATGATTATGCAAATTTTCAGTTGGGCAAAATTTTAAGATGGCATCTTCTAGAAATTAATGCTCATGGACTTACAGGCATTTTCCTTCTATTCAGGTAGAACCACAGCTAACTCTCCCACCCCCACATCTGAATAACTAAATGAGACTTCTTGTTCTTCAAAATAGGGTACCTAAGTCACACGTTATTATGAGGCAAAATAAAATAATGGATGTCAAAGTGTTCTGTGACCTGGAGAGCTCATTATAAAGTCTAGTAGTTGAAACAGAATAAAAAAATGAATTTATGATAGTTGACAGAAAATGCTCATAAGTATGTAGATATATTGCAATCCACTCCATTTTCTCCCCACTTATCATTACCATGTTTGTCTTTCTATTATTCTATTATTATTATTGTTATTATTATTATTATCTAATAGGATTCCTCAATCTCTTCTGTGAGGGAAATACAATTTTGTCTTTATTTTCCTGGTCATTGGGAATAGGACAAAGAGAGATGGTTGACAAAGGTCTTGAGCACAGTGCCTATCGGCCATGTTTTCTAACACATTTCAGAGAGGCTGAATAAAGAGACACCAGTTGGGAAAACTGCCTAAATCACCAAAGCTCCCCCTAAAAATGACATGATTTATTAAAAATATTGTAATAGAATATTTCTAAAACCTATTATACATTTGCTGTACTTCTTAAACAGAAGAAACCTCATCTTTTTAACTTCTTGATTTGAGGAGCTTCATTATCAGTATACATTATAGTACTTTGCTTAGAGCATTTTAGAGCTTATTAGAGGGCATAAGATTGTTTGCTTCTACAATCACTTGCTTTAGACTACTGTGCTTTTTGATCTATGTCTATTTTAGGTTTTCTGTCTTCCTGGATGAAGAAGATAAAAATGAGGTACTTAATAGCTTAAGGCTTAGGGCGAATGGCCCAATAGCAACAGAACATTGTCTAGAAGATTAAGGTGCAAACTAGATGATGATAAGAGCAAACCTTACAAATGAGTTCAAGTCTCTAGCACCAGGCAAATTAGACCTAGGGAATGAAAATAGTTCTAATTCCCTTATGTTTGAAGATTCATGGGTACAGGATCAAAGGTTTTGATTTATGAACATCTTGGTTCAAGACATCAATAAGCAAGCTATAGATCCCTTTCGAAACTCTAAAATACATTATTACATTAGTATTTAGGAAGTAACAAAGCCCTATCTAAGCATAACATAAGGCTGCATAAAAATTAAAACCTCCTGTACATCAAAAAATTTTTTTGAACAAAGTTCAAAGGCAAATGACAAATTGGGAAAACATTTTACAACATACATGATAGAAAAGGATAAATATTCCTAATTGAAAAAGAACTCTTACAAATCAATATCACCCAATATTAATAAGCAGTGGATATGAAAAGGCTATTCATACAGATATTCCTATAAGTATAAAAAAGACACCTTTCTTTACTTATGAGAAATACATTCACAAGTTCAAAGTGAACCTGTACAAGGATATTTGCCAGTGTTATTTGTGGAAATGGGGAGTTAGAGACAACTTAAGTTTGTAGTTATCCCTTCTCTCTATCCCCTCTTCAACTACCTAATCAGTATCTTCTTCTATGCTCAATTAGTGTTCAATAGATAAATGAATAAATGGTCATAAACATGGCTGATTGAGTCCTTTTGATTTAGGTCCTGATGCTCTATGTGATTTTAGCTCAAATTGCTCTCTCAAAGTTTTCTGTGTACATTGCTCTCTGTCACTTCTGTCTTTATACATGCTGTTTTCTCTCCCTGGGCTTTTTTCTGTCATACTCATCAGGCCTCATCTTCTCCAGGTAGCTTTCCCTCCCTCTGTGTATATTATACATATACTGTAATTACTAATGATGCATACTACAAAGGAAAAACAAATGGTTGTAGGAGAAAATTAAACCTGTTTATTGATTACTCATTATGTGCTAAGAGTTATAGCAGGGAGTGGGCATACAAATAAGAACAAGACTCTGTTATGTAATTGCTGATTATCTGTCCCTGGCTCCCACTATGCTAGCACAGAAGTTCTAAGAGAAAAGGGCCTGTGTCTGTTTTGTTTACATGGCATCCCCTTGTGTAAGTTTCCTCAGAAAAAAGCCTGATGTCTGGCACAGAGTGGATGATCACTGAATGTGTACTGGTTGCATGAGGGAATCAATCATCAGTATCTGACTATTTCATATACTGTATATGTATATATCATACATATATGTATATGTCTGTATCTCTATATAACATAACACATCTATATCTGCACCTATGTCTATCTCTATCTCTATATCATCTGTATATATCTGCCTATATATGTCGTGATGACCTGGGAACATTTTTAAAAGTATGTAGCATAGGGACTGAGACTGATGAATTACAGTGATCAATTCCAACTGGTTTATTAGCCACCAAGGGGCAGGTTGGTGGAGTTGTTGTGCAAGCAGTACGTACTATTGACCGGCCTTCCTTGCCAGGGCGATTCTTTCCCTGCAGGGAACTCCCAGCTCGCTGAAGGTGGGCTTAGGCAGAGACCCCCAGACCTTTGGTATCGTCCCTATGGGCCAGCGCGCGCGACTAGGACCAGGAAGTCCTCTTTCCCCAGGGGCTGTGCAAGCTCCGAAGACCCTCCCACTGCTCGCGGCCCAGGCTGTGCTCCCACCTGAACCTCTCTTGACCCGCGGTATCCCAGATCTGGAGCTTGATGCGTTTTCCTGGCTCGATCTCCACCAGACGGGAGAAAAAATCCACTCCCACGGTGGGGTCCGAAACCTGGGCAAAGCGGCCCTCAGTGAAGCGGCGGATCAGACAGGACTTGCCCACCGTGGAATCCCCGATGACAATGAGCCGGAACTGGTACAGCCAGATGGCCTCCATGGCCCGGGCTCCGCAGGTCTCCTTATCCCTGGCCCTGAGCGGCGAGAGGGGGTGTCCCGCCAAGGCCTCGGAGAGTGTGGCCCCGTCCCGATCTAGATCCGCTGCGAGCACATCGCTTGACTGGAAGCCCGAGGCGAGGTAGGCCCAGGCTCAGGGAGAGCGGAGGGATGGATGCTGCTCTCGCAGTGGTGATGAAATGGCAGCAGCATCAGCACCACGCACTCTGACTCATCACTGACAACCAGGTTACTGTAATCCCCCGCGTAGACGCGACTCCTGGAGCTGCCGCACTGTCTGTAAAAGCAGCGCACACAGAAACTACGGAAAACTTCTGGTTCCCTTCTCTAATTCCTCCACCCACCCCCTCTTCTTAATTAAAAACGTTACCTGTCAAATTGCAAAAGTAACACCTTTTATTAAAACTAGGAAATAATACAAATATGTACACAAAAGTGAAAGTCCATAATTATTTGTGCCCCTCTCATCCCAAGATATTAACAGCTTGGCATATATTCTTCCACGTAGATTTCCTTGAAAATACATATGTATATATAAGTAGATGTATACATATACATATATAATAAAACATATATGTATAAATATATATATTTATTGCTTTTTGATTTAAAAAAAATTGGATCAAACTGGACCTGATACTCGCTTTTTGCAATTAACAAAGAGTCATAGACATCTCTCCATTTCCAAGTAAGCTTCCTTTTTTTTTTAATCCTCACTCGAGGATATTTTTTCCATTGAGAAACATCGATGTGAGAGAGATACATCGATTGGTTGCCTCCCCCTTACCAGGGCTGGGGATCGAGCCTGCAACAGAGGTACGTGCCCTTGTCCAGAATGGAACCTGGGACCCTTCAGTCCTTCCCTCTCCCCCAATGCTCTAACCACTGAACAAAACCGGCCAGGGCCAAGTAATCTTCCTTTTGCCATGACAATGCTACAATAAACATTCTCTAAAGTATAGTTACACATACATTATTTCCATGAGATAGAGCCTTACAAGATGGCTTAGGAATTCAAAGAATATGACTATTTTTTTTAAAAAAAATATCTTTATTGATTTCAGAGAGAGGAAGGGAGAGGGAGAGACAGAGACAGAAACATCAATGATGAGAGAGTCATTGATCGAGCCTGCAACCCAGGCATGTGCCCTGACCAGGAATCGAATCCCTATCGCCTGGATCCTAGGTCGACGCTCAACCGCTGAGCCACGCCCGGGCAGGCAGAATATGACTATTTTAAACATAGTGAATATAGGCATTATATGCAACTTGCAAAAATATTAGCCAATTTAAATTCTAGTCAGCAATTTGTGAAAAGACCATTTCTTTGCATTATTTAAAGCATTATATGTTATATTCTGTCATAATTCTTGCCAATTTGATGTAGTTTAATAAAAAGGTATCTCCGCTTTATTTTACATTTCCCTGACTACTAATGAGGTCAACACCACGTTTTGTGCATTGGCCATTTGTATTTCCTCTTCTGGAGATTGCCTCTTCAAATCCTTTGTATTTTTTCTATGTAATATTTTATCATTGCTTTATTCATGTTTGTTTTTTAAAACAATTTTATTGATATATAATTCACATGTCATACAATTCACTCACTTAAAGTGTACAATTCAATAATTTTTATTTTTATTTTATTTTTTATCTTCACCAGAGGACATTTTTTCCATTAAATTTTTGGAGAGAGTGGAAGGGAGGAAGGAGGGACTGGGGATCAAACCTGCAACCCAGGTACATGCCCTTGACCAGGAATCGAACCCATGACCCTTCAGTTCTCAGGCTGATGCTCTAACCACTGCACCAAACTGGCCAGGGCCAATTCAATAATTTTTAGTATAGTCATAGAGTTGTGCAACCATCACCACAAATTTAAAAGATTTTAATCACCTCAAAAAGAGGCTCCTACCATTTAGCCAACATCCCTGTGTCTTCTTTCCTGTCTAGGCAACCACTAACCTACTTTCTGTCTCTATACATTTCCCTACTCTGGATGTTTGATATAAATGGAGTCATACAATATGGGGACTTTTGTTTCTGGCTTCTTTCACTTATTGTGATGTTTTCAAGGTTTGTCCATGTTGTAGCATGAATCAGCACTCTATTCCTTTTCATGCTTGAGTAATATTTCATTGTGTGAGTAAACATTTTATTTATCCAGTCTTCAGGATGTTGTACATTTGGGTTATTTCTAATGTTTGGCTATTCTGAATAATGCTGTTAGGAATATTTGTGTACAGTGCAAGTTTCTCTTTGAACACCTGCTTTGAACTCTTTGGGGTTTAGACCTAGGAGTAGAATTCCTTGGTCCTATGGTAACTCTATGTTGAATCCTTTGAGGAAATGTCAGACTATTTTCCACAGTGGCTGCACCATTTACATTCCTACCAGTAATGTATGACGGTTTCGATTTCTCCATATCTTTTCCAACATGTGTTATATTCTGACTTTTTGATTCTAGAAATCCTAGTGGATGTGAAGTGGTATCTCATTGTGGTTTTGATTTGAATTTCCTTGATGACTAAGGACAACACTGTGAATATTTTCACATTCTTATTGGTCTTTTGTATGTCTTCCTTGGAGAAATGTAGACCCAGATCATTTTCCCATTTTAACTGTATTATTTGTCTTCTTATTATAGAGTTGTAAGAGTTCTTTATATATTTTAGGTATATGTCCCTTAGGTATGATTTATAAATACTTTCTTATGCATTTAGGTCTATGGTCTATTTTTAATTAAATTTATTAGGGTGACAGTTATTAATAAAATTATATAGGTTTCAAGTGTACAATTCTATGATACATCATCTGTATATTGCAGTGTGTGCCCACTATCCAAAGTCAAATCTTCTGTCACCATTTATTTGATCCCCTTTAGATTTTACTTCCTCTCTCCACCCCCCTTCTCTCTGGTAACTACCATACTGTTGTCTGTGTCTATGAGTTATTGTTTGTTTATTTTTCTTGTTCATTTGTTGCTTTCAGGTCCTACATATGAGTGAAATCATATGGTTCTTGACTTCTTTTGTCTGACTTGTTTCGCTTAGCATGATATTCTCAAGATCCATTTATGTTGTTGCAAATGGCAGTATTTCATCTTTTTTATGGCTGAGTAGTATTCCATTGTCTATATGTACCGCATCTTTATTCAATCATCTACTGAAGGACACGTTGGTTATTTCCATGTCTTGGCCACCATGAATAATGCTGCAATAAACATATGGGCGCATATATCTTTGTGAATAAATTTTTAGTTAATGTTTATATATGTTGTGAGGTAGGGTTACAACTTTATTCTTTTTCATGTGGATATCTAGTTGTCAAAGCAGCATTTGTTGGAGGGATTATTCCTTTCTCATTGAATGATTTGACATTCCTGTTGAAAATCAATTGATCATAGACTATGGGTTTATATCTGAACTCTCAATTTTAATTTTATTGGTCTATATGTCTAGTCTCATGCAAGTACCACATTGTCTTAATTGTTGTAGCTTTGTTTTGAAATTAAGAAATGTGAGTCCTCCTATTGTGTTCTTTTTCAAGATTGTTTTGGCTATTTGGAACCCCTTTCAATTTCATATGAATTTAAAAATCAACTGGTCACTTTCTGTAAATAAGGCAGCTGGGCTATCAGTTGGGATTTCATTGACTCTGCAGATCAATTTGGGGACTATTGCCATCTTAACAATATTAAGTCTTCCAATCCTTGAACATAGGAAATCTTTCCATGTATTTAGATCTTTTAAAATCTCTTTCAACAATGTTTTGTAGTTTTTAATGTACAAGTCTTACATTCCTTTGGCTAAGCTATTCTTAAGTATTTTATTCTTTTTGATGCTATTGTGAATAGAATTGTTTTCTTTTTAAGTATTAAAGTATTTAACATTTTTGGAATTGTTTTCTTAATTTTATTTTGGATTGTTCATTGCAAGTATATAAAATACAATTGATTTTTTAATGTTGATTTATATTTTCCAATGTGCTAAACTCATTTATTAGCCCTAACAGTTTTTTAGTGTATTCTTAATGATTTGGTCAAATGCTTTTTCTGCATCTGTTGAGATGATCGTATGATTTTTGTTTCTTATTCTCTTGATATGATATATTACCTTAATTGATTTTTGAATGTTGAGTTAACCTTGCATCCTTAGTGTAAATCTTACTTGATCATGTTGTATAATTTTTAAAATATGTTTTTGGATTTGGTTTGCTAGTATTTTGTTGAAGATTTCTGCGTTCATATTCATAATATTTATTGGTCTATCGTTTTCTTTTATTGTAATGTCCTTGTCTTTTTCTTTTAATATATATCTTTATTGATTTCAGAGAGAGGAAAGGAGAGGAGAGAGAGATAGAAACTTCAATGATGAGAGAGTCATTGATTGGCTGCCTCCTGCACGCTCCCGACTGGGGATTGAGCCCGCAACCTGGGCATGTGCCCTGACCGGGAATCAAACCCTGATCGCCTGGATCCTAGGTTGACGCTCAACCGCTGAGCCACGCCCGGCCGGGCTCTTTGTCTGGTTTTAATATCAGGGTAATATTGGCCTCATAAAATGAGTTGGGAAGTGTTTTCCTCATGCTTTTTGGAAGAGCTTGTGAAAATTGATATTAACTCTTTTTTAAATGCTTGCTAAAATTTAGCAGTGAAGTTATATGGGCCTGGGCTTTTCTTTGTGGGTAGTTCCTTGATTACTAATTTAATCTCTTCACTTATTATAGATTGTCTATTTCTTGAGTTAGTTTTAGTAGTTTGTGTCTTGGTAGGAATTTCTCCATCTTTTTCCCTTGAGTGTGGTTGTTAGTTATTGGAAGTAGACAGCAATTCCCCTTTATCCATGGTTTCACTTTCCCAGGGTCAACTGTGGTCTAAAAATATTAAATAGAAAATTCCAGAAATAAACAATCATAAGTTTTAAATTGTGCACCTTTCTGAGTAGGGTGATGAAATCTTGTGCCATCCTGCTCTGTCCTGCCTGGGACATGAATCATCCCTTTGTCTAGTGTATCCATGCTGTATATGATACCCATCCATTAGTCACTTAGTAGCTCTCAGTTATCAGATTGGCTGTCATGGTATCACAGTCCTTGTGTTCAAGTAACCTTAATTTTACTTAATAATGGCCCCAAAGTGCAAGAGTAGTGAGGCCAGCAATTCAGACATGCCAAAGAAAAGTCGTGTATTGTTTTATTTTATTATCATTTATATTTGTTAATCTCTTAACATTGCTTAATTTATAAATTAAACTTTATCATAGTATGTATGTATATATGTATAGAAAAGAACATAGTACAGTATATATAGGGTTTGATACTATCCGTGATTACGGCATCCATTGAGGGGTCTTGAAACATATCCCCTGTGGATAAGCAGGGACATATGTAGCTGGAATCATTTGTATGATTTTACTTAGTTTTAGGATTATTGTTTTCCTAACCTTGTTGATTTTTTTAACAAAAAAATATGTAGAACATCAACATAATTATAAAAAGTCAACACTATACAAAAATATATGCACAGGAATGATAAAACTTCCTCTCTACCCACCCTTTTCACCCCTTGTAGGCAACCAATTTTATTTGCTTCTGGTTTACTTTTTTGTGTTTCTTCTATGAATGTTCTCTTATTTCCCTTTATTTCCTACATAAAAATTAGAGTAGTATAAACTTTTCTAGACTGACTTATTTTAACTGAATGATAAACATATTCTAGAAATCACAGCTTCGTTCATAGAGATTTTCCTTATTCATTTTCACAGCTGTCTAAAAAGTACTCCATTGTGTGGATGTACCAAGTTTGCTCAACAACTTGCCTATGTATTGGCATTTAAGTTGTTTATAATATTTTGTAATTACAAACAATGATGCAATTAATAATCATGTGTATATGTTTTTATATTGTTAGAAGTATATCTTGAGGTAAATTCAGAAAAATGGGATTGCTGAGTCAAAATATAAGGACAGTCCTCGCTGGTGTGGCTCAGTTGGTTGGGCATTGTCCCATGCACCAAAAGGCTGCTGGTTCGATTCCGGTCAGGGCAAAAAAACCCCAAACACAAATGTAAGTACATATGTAAAGATACTGCCAAATTACTGTCCATAAGTGTTGAATCAGTTTGCAGTCCCACCAGCAACATATGAGAGATGGTGAGAAATGGTGTCTCAGTGTTGTTTTAATTTTTATTTCTGTAAAATTTTTCTAATTATGAATATATATATGTATATATAATGTTGAGGAAGAAAGGATCAAAATTCCATTGGAAAAATGCGTAAAAGACATGAATGAATATATACTTATAAATTATAAATTAGAGATATTGGTCATTAATCTGCAATATATGTTGCAACTATTTTCTCCCAGTTTGTTAGTTGTCTTTTGACTTTGTTTATGGTGATATTTTTGCCATTAAAAGGTTTTTAATTTTTAAAATATTTATGAACTCACATTTACCAATTTTTTCTTTTATTGCATCTGTTTTTAAGTCATAATTAGAAAGTTTTGCCCGGCTGGGAATGGCTAAGCTGTTGAGCATTGACCTAGGATCCAGGAGAACATGGTTCAGTTCCCAGTCAGGGCACATACCCGGGGTTGTGGGCTCAATCCCCAGTCAGGGGCATGCAGGAGGCAGCTAATCAATGACTCTCTCATCATTGATGTTTCTATATCTCTCTCTTCCTTCCCCTTCTTCTCTCTGATATCAATAAAGACATATTAAAAAAAAAAAGTCTTTCCCTTCACTAAGGCTAACGAGAAATAATCTCATGATTTCTCCTAAAACTTGTATGGTTTCATTTTATTTTTTTATTTTTTATTTTTTTATAATTTTTATTTTTGTTTAAAGTATTACAGATGTCCCTTTTTCTCCCCAATGACCCTTCCCCCCGACCCCCTGTTCCTTCCCCCTTCCCACTCCCTCTCCCCACCATTGTCCGTGTCCTTGGGTTGTGCATATATGCATATAAATTCTTTGGTTACTCTCCCCCCCTCCACCCCCTCTCCCCCTTTCCTCTGACATTTCGTCAGTCTCAACTATGCTTCCATGTCATTGAATCTATTCTGCTCGTCAGTTTATTAAGTTCTTTAGATTCCACATATAAGCGAGATCATGTGATATTTGTCTTTCTCTGCCTGGCTTATTTCACTTAGCATAATATTCTCCAAGACCATCCATACTGTCCCAAAGGGTATGAGATTCTTCTTTACAGCTGTGTAGTATTCCATGGTGTAAATGTCCCACAGCTTTTTAATCCACTCATCTACTGATGGGCACTTGGGCTGTTTCCAGATCTTAGCTATTGTAAACTGTGCTGCTATGAACATTGGGGTGCATATATCCTTTCTGATGAATGTTTCAGGATTCTTAGGATATATTCCTAGGAGTGGAATCACTGGGTCAAATGGCAGCTCCATTTTTAATTTTTTGAGGGACCTCCATACTGTTTTCCATAGTGGCTGCACCAGTCTGCATGCCCACCAGCAGTGTCCTAGGGTTCCCCTTTCTCCACACCCTCGCCAGCACATGTCGTTTGTGGATTTGTTGATGGCAGCCATTCTGACAGGTGTGAAGTGATACCTCATTGTGGTTTTAATTTGCATCTCTCTGATGATTAGCGACATTGAGCATTTTCTCATGTGTCTCTTGGCCATCCGTATGTCCTCTTTGGAGAACTGTCTATTTAAGTCATTTGCCCGTTTCTTAATTGGGTTGTTTGTCTTTCTCTTGCTGAGTGCTATGAGTTCTTTGTACACTTTGGAAATTAGTCCCTTATCAGATTCATCCTTGGCAAATATGTTTTGCCAGACCTTGGGGTTCCTTTATATTTTGAGGCTGTTTTCTTTTGCTGTGCAGAAGCTTTTTAGTTTGATGTAGTCCCATATGTTTATTTTTTTCCTTTGTTTCTCTTGCCTTAGGAGTTAATATTTCGATCCTCTATATATTTGGAGTTAATTTTTTATATCGTGTGAGATATGGATCTACTTTATCTTTTTCTAAATAGCTTTCCAGTTATCCCAGCACCACTTATTAAAATGTCTACCTTTTCTCTTGAGATTTGAGATGTCACCCTTATTTTATACTAAGTTTTAATATGTATTTGGATCCATTTTTGGACATTTTATTCACTTCCTTGGTCTGCTTGTCTAGTCATCTACCAATACCATCCTGTTTTACTTAAAAACACCTTAGTGTATAGTTTAATATATGGTAAGTCTGCTTTTCCTTCATAGTTATTTTTAGTGTTTTCCTGGTTATTCTTTTATGTTTGTTTTTCTATATGAACTTGGTATCAATATATCTAGGCCCAAAAACATGCTAGTTGGCACTTGTATTAGGATTGCAATACATTTTATAAGTTACCTTATGGAGAACTGACATCTTTATGGTGTTGAGTTATTTTATCCAAGAACAAGGGAGGTCTTTCCATATGCTCAACTTTTCATTTGTGTCTTTGAGGAGTGTTTAAGCTTTCTCTAATTTAAGTTTGAACATTTCTTGTTGTTTATTCTTATTTTATCCTGCTATTATAAATGTTTTTTCTACCATCATTTCCTCTAACAAATTATTGTTTATCTATATGATGGCTATTGATTTCTGTGTTACTGCTAGTTTACTGAACACTGTTTTTTAGGTATTTTTATTATTTCTCTAGAGGTTGGCAATTTAGCAGAGGTTGGCAATCTTTTGTAGAGAACTAGAGAGTATTTTAAACTTGATGGGCCAAGAGACAAAATTGAGAATATTATGTAGTTATCTATATAACAAGAGAATAAAAAAGTTTCCACAAAATTTTTATTGATGAAATTTAAAATATAATAATTAAATATATATTTGTTTGTAATATAGGTCTACTAATGTGAATATTATAATTCTTTTTGGAGATAGCATTTTCCTTAACTAAGGTCCAAAGTTAGTATTCCTTACCATCAAAATCAATTCAATGTTATCTATTAATGCTTACCTGTAATGAGATTTTATATATTTCATTTAAAAAATTTTTATTTTTATTTTATTTCATTTTTTTCAATTACAGTTGACAATATTAAATTAGTTTCAGGTGTACAGCATAGTGGTTAGGCATTTATATAACTTACAAAGTGATCTCTCTGATAAGTCTAGTACTCACCTGGCACTACATCATACACAGTTATTGCAATATTATTGACTATATTCCCTATGAGGTACTTACATCCTCATGACTATTTTGTAACTACCAATTTGTAGTTCTTAATCCCTTTCCCTTTTTCACTCAGCCCCCCCACCTCTTTCCAACTGGCAAACATCAGTTTGTTTTCTGTATCTATGAGTCTGTTTCTGTTTTGTTTGTTCATTTATTTTGATTTTTTAGATTCCACATATATATATTTTTAATTTTATTATTGTTTAAAATATTACAGATGTCCCTTTTCTGCCTGGCTTATTTCACTTAGCATAATATTCTCCAGGATCATCCATACTGTCCCAAAGGGTACGAGATTCTTCTTTACAGCTGCATAGTATTCCATAGTGTAAATGTCCCATAGCTTTTTTATCCACTCAGCTACTGATGGGCACTTGGGCTGTTTCCAGATCTTAGCTATTGTAAACTATGCTGCTATGAACATCGGGGTACATATATCCTTTCTGATGAATGTTTCAGGATTCTTAGGATACATTCCTAGGAGTCCACATATTTTTGAATATACCTTTTAAACAGATAAGTAAAGTCAAATACTGACATCAATCTATGGACATATGACTTTTTAAAGTTTAAGCTTTTTATTGTGGAAGAATTTTAGATTTATAGACAAGATAGTGCAGCGAGTTCTGTATTTCCCAATGCAGTTTCTTTTATTGTTAACATCTTACATGACCCTGGTACATTTGTAAAACTTAAGGAGAAAACATTGGTATATTACTAATAGCTAAACTCCACACTTTATTCAAATTTCACTAATTTTTCCTAATGTCCCCCCCCCCCCCACTATCCCATGTAGGATACTACATTACATTTAGTTATCATGTTTCTTTAGCCTCCTCTGGTTTGTGACACTTTCTCAAAGTTTGTTTTTGATGACATAGTTTTGAGAAGTAACAATAAGGGATTTTATAGAATATTTCTCAAAAGGACTTTATTTGATGTTAGTCTCATGCTTAGACTGGCTAGGATTAGACCGGGCTGTATGCTTTTGGTGGGAAGATCAAAGAGATAAACTATTTTCATCACAAAGTTACCTGCTATCAACATGGCTTGTCTCTTTTGAAGCTGACCTTGATCAGGGGCTTTCTACCTCAGTGAAATTTCTAGGGGTCCAGTAATATTGTGCATGTTGAGATATCCCTTCTAAGGTGAAGAATAAGTTGTTACATCTGGCCTCTCCTATAACCAAAAAGAACAACAATGCCTAGTGGGCCTCTTTGGGTTTCGGAGGCAACATATTCTTCATTTGGGTAGTTATTCTGGCCCATTTTTGAGTGATTTAAAAAGCTGTTGGTTTTGAGTGGGACCCAGAACAAGAGAAGGCTCTGTAACAGGTCCAGGCTACTATGCAAGCTTCTCTGCCACTTGGGTCATATGATCCAGCAGGTCTCATGGTGCCTGAAATGTCAATGGCAGATAGGGATGCTGTTTGAAGCCTTTGATGGCACCCTATAGGTGAATTACAGCCCAGGTCCTTAAGATTTTAGAGTAAAGACTTGCTATCATTCATAGATAACTATTCTTTTGTTGAGAAACACCTATTGGCCCACTACTGGGTCTCAGTAGAGACTGGATACTTGACCATGGGCCACCAAGTCATCATGCAACTTGAGCTGCCCATCATAAACTGGGTGTTATCTGACCCACCAAGCCATGAAATTGGGTGTGCATAGTAGCATTCTTTCATCAAATGGAAGTGGTATATCTGAGATTGGGCCTGAGCAGGCTCTGAAGGCACATGTGAGTTACATGAAGTGTCCAGAATGCCCATGGTTCCCACTCTTGCTACAGTCTTTTCTTTTCCAGCCTGCACCTGTGGCCTCATGGAACATGCTGTATGATCAGTTGACAGAAAGAGAAGACTTGGGTCTGGTTTACAGACGATTCTGCATGCTATACGGGCACCACCTGAAAGTAGACAGCTGCAGCACTACTCCCCCACTCTGGGACATCCTTGAAGGACAGGGCTGAAGGGAAATCCTCTCAGTGGGCAGAATTTCAAGCAGTGGACCTGGTTATTCACTTTGCTTGGAAAGAAAAATGGCTAGATGTGTGATTATATACCAATCCATGAGCTCTGGACAATGGTGTAGTTGGGTGGTCAGGAACTTAGAAGGAGCATGATTGGAAACTTGGTGACAAAGAAATTTGGGGGAAAAAGTATGTGGACAGAATTCTCTGAATGGACAAAAAAGTGAAAATATTTGTTTCCTATGCGAATGCTACCAAAGGGTGACCTCAACAAAGGATTTTAATAATCAAGTGGGCCCCTTCTGCAGATAATAATCAGCCTTTTCCTCAGTCACCCATGTCATTTTCCAATGGGCTCATGAACAAAGGGTCTGGTGGCAGGGATGGAGGTAATGTATAAACTTGGCAACATGGACCTCCACTCACCAAGGTCTGTCTGGATACTATCACCACTGAGTACCCAATCTGCCAGCAACAGA
Organism: Miniopterus natalensis; assembly: GCF_054644295.1. Classification (NCBI taxonomy): domain Eukaryota; kingdom Metazoa; phylum Chordata; class Mammalia; order Chiroptera; family Miniopteridae; genus Miniopterus; species Miniopterus natalensis. The sequence continues at coordinate 69,451,506 of NC_142103.1, forward strand.
GACCAACACTGAATGCCCTAACATGGCACCAATCCCCAGAGTGGTCAGCCAGCTTCCTGGTGGCAGGTTGACTACACTGGGCTACTTCCATTGTGGAAAGGGCAGCGATTTATTCTTACTAGAATAGACACTTACTCAGGATATGCATTTTCCTTCCCTGCACACAATGTTTTCACCAAAACTACCACCTGTGGACTTACATAATGTCTTATCAACCCTAATAGTATTCCGCAAAACATTGCTTCTTATCAAAGAACTTCTCAGGAAAAGAAGTGGGGCAATGGGTCCATGCTCATAGAATTCACTGGCCTTACCATGTTCCCCACCATCCTGAAGCAGCTGGTTTGATAGAACAGTGAAATGGCCTTCTAAAGATTCAGTTACAGGGCCAGCTAAGTGGCAATATTTTGCAGAGCTGGGGCAAGGTTCTCCAGATACAGCTCCAAATCAGAGTCTAATATATGGGCCCTTTGGATTATATTCCTAGGTGATAGAGAGCAAAGTGATTGTACCAAGTACTTCTTGGAGATTCAGAGCCTCAGTCGTGTTTGCCCTTAAATCATCACACTTATTAGCTAACATCTTTGTCATGTTTTTTAGAAGCAAGAGTTTCTAGCCAATGTTCTTGTTTGCCCTGAAAAAGGAAGAGTTTCTAAATAAACAGTATCTAAGTCACCTTAGCCTGTCATCTTATGCTCACCTCAAAATTACTCTCTCTGGTTGGTAATATCTTTGAAGTCAACATTCTGGAAAAGTAGCTTTTAACTTCAGGAGTACTGTGCTATAAAATTACTCTCAAAGACGCAAGACTAAAGTGAGCCATGATGCTCAAGGCCCTAACTTGGGTTTCAACATGCCCCAAATCTTTTCAATGGTAGAATTGGTAACCTCCAACTTAAAATTTCCAGTCAATGCTAAGTTCCCTTATATATCATTTCTCATTTGATAGGAAGGGCAGTAACATGTCCAAGTGGTTATTTTATTTGACTAATACTTATCATTGTTCTTATTCTGTGCCAGAAATTTCTTAAGGAATTTCCACACATCGATACATTTACTCTACATTATAGCTTGAGACAAACGTACTATTATAAACACTGTTTTATAGATGGGGAATCTGAGTCTCTATGGGTTTACACTGTTTTAGAGTCTAGAGAAAAGACAAAAATGTCTCCAACTTACTCTGTGAACATCCTCATTCATCCTGCTGAAACGGGTCTGTTGTTTCTCTCAAGATTCCTGTCTTTATTCAATTCTGTGAATTTTTTGTTTGTCATTTCTTGCCTTTTCTCTACAATGACCATTAAAGGATGGATGCTGACACTTTTGGATCTATCTTAAATGTTTCAATTTTTCTCACATATTTTCTGTTCATCCACCCTTTTGAATAGCATGCTGGGAAAATCTCATAATTTGATCCTTTGGTTCATTAAATTATGTGCCAGATGCTTCCAGTTAGCTATTTATCTCATTTAAATATTTAAAAATTTTAACTATCATATTTTTAAGTTTAAATTTGAAGTTATTTTTTTCTATACCAACTTATTTTTGTTTCATGGATGTGGTATGCTTTCAGCCCAGTTAACCGTACTTTATTTCCTATGGAAGACTATCCTGTCACCCCTAATAAATCATAAGCTGAACATTTCCCTTCTGGAAATTTGTTTAAATCAGATCATTAAAAGTTTTTAAAATTTTATGAGGATATTTTTCCTGTATGAGAAAAAGTAGAAAGAATCTACTTTTCAGCTTTGGCAAAGCATTCAAGATAGTAAAAATCAAGCAGTATTAAGAGAAAGACAGATAACCTAAATAAAAAATAAGTTCTCTGTATATAACACTAATTAATCAAATCTCTGTGCATAGCTAGCTTGGTGTCATTAGATGTGACCAGGGCTGGCTTCCTGCATGTGCAACCCTTGCATGGGGCCCTGGTATCAGAAGCCCCCCCTACCCCCCTGTGCTTGGTGCAGTGCTCTGCTGTTGCAGCCTGAAATTCTTAATCATTTTATATTTGAGCTTTTGTTTTATAAGTGAAGTTTGATGGGAAAATGGAGCACGCATGAGCAAAGGAGATGGCGCTGGTGTCAGCTCACAGATGTGCGGGCCCAGGCCCACAGGCATGGAGGCAGTGGGCAGCATGACTGCCATTCGTGGGGCAGGGGGTGGCAGAGTGGGGCCTGGGCCCAGATTGGCGGTGGCAGTGGTGGCTGGGATATAAATGATATGAAACCCCTGACCCCTTGACCATCCATTTCTTTTTACCTGTGAGCAGTTCCTCCAAGTTGTCCCAGAGTCGGCAGAACAGATACATGTCCCCCTTTTTGTTCCACATCTCGCTATGCTGTAGCTTCTGTGCCCACCCCTCTACTGAAACTGAGGAGAGAGAAGTGACATGTGAGGGCAAGAGAGAAAATAAGGACGATGCAGAGGTTGTGGCTGAGTGGTCCGTGCTTGTGGTGGTAACAGCTGGCTTGATAAAAAGGTGGAGTGGCCTTCTAAAGACTTAATTATATGGCTAGCTAGGTGGCAATACTTTGGAAAGCTGGGGCAAGGCTCTTCAGAAGGATGTATATACTCTGGGTCAGTGTGCAATCTATGGTTCTTTCTTCCATAGCCAGGATTCATGACTCCAGGAATCAAAGGGAGGAAATGGGAGTGGACCACTCACTATTACCCCTAGTGAGCCACTAGTAAAATTTTTGCTTCCTGTCCTTGTGAACTTATGCTCTTCTGGCCTGGAAGTCTTAGTCCCAGAGAGATGAACACTTCCACCAGGAGATACAGCAATGATTCCATTGAACTGGAAGTTAAAACTACCACCTGGCCACTTTGGGCTTTTCGTGCCTATGAATCAGCAGGCAGAGAAGAAAGTTATGCTGTTGGCTGGAGTTATTGATCCTGACTGCCATGAGGGAAATTGGACTAATACTCCACACTGAAGGTAAGAAAGAGTGTATCTGGAATACAGGAGATCCCTTAGAATGTGTCTTAGTATTACAATGCCTTGTGATTAAGATAAATGGGAAATTGCAACAACCCAATTCAGGCAGGACTACTAATGGCCCACACCTTTCAGGAATGAAGGTTTGGGTCACCTCATCACGTAAAGAACCACAAACAGCTAAGGTGCTTGCTGAAGGCAAAGAGAATACAGAATAGGTAGTGGAGGAAGATAGTTATAAATGGGCCATGTGACCAGTTACAGAAATGAGGACTGTAATTATAATCATGAGTACTTCTTCCTTATTTTATTATGAATATGTTTTCATTGCTCAAATTGTTCTACCTTTTGTTATTGGGAGCTCTTTCAAGTTGGCTCTTCTGTCCCTCTGCCATACATACTCTCATGCTTTTGTTTTTTGAGCACTTCTTCATTTTCTGGTGGTACAAGACTCTTCAGGCTCATTATGTAATTTCCTTGCTCCAGTACTAGAATAAGCCATTTTTCCAATGAGCGTTGGTTCTTTTCATTGAAGAATGGTGTGAAACCAATATCTTGGCACTGGGTTTACTTGCTGCTTCTCGATCCTTTCAGCCATCAGAACTATGTAATTTACATGCGTATACTGATCCATGCATGTACACATATCTATAATTATTTTTGTATTTATTCATCTCTATCTATATTAAGCTAAACATAAGTACATACTGATGTCTCTGAATTTAATCCAGTACCACATCGTTCATTATAGCTTTCCTCCTTGCTTAATCGGCTGTTTCAGAATTGTTTACCTGTATTCCCTTGAGAAACAGCTTTGCCAATTATATACAGAGTTTATGCAAAGTTTCTTTCATCCTTAGTTTATGTTTTTCAGTGAAAACATTATTTTCCAAAGTTACTTTTGCCAATTACTTTTCTCCTTACCTTCTTATTTGGCCAACAAATGAGCCACTCAGTAGCTTATTTTGATTGCAGCCACTATTCATCTTTTATTTTTGTGAAAAAATTATATTGTGATGAGACATTCATATTTAAATTTTCTAATTTTTCTGACTTTTACCTTCCTCTGAGTTAGAAATATTGTAATGGGTGCTTAGTCTGCTAATGTCAATGTATGTTAGATTCTTTTAGCACAGGTATAGTTTCGTTACATAATAAATACAATTCTTTGCCATCTAATTTGATAACAAAGTAACCCACACTCTACTGTGCCTTAAAAATACATTCAAACTTCACTTTTTAAATTTTGTTTTGATTTTGACATGATAGGTATGAACTGGTAATAAAAAATAAAATAAAATGTTGTGACACAGCAATATGTGTGGCACTTGAAGTGCTATAGAGTCATAACTGTATCACTGTGATTTGTAAAGCACTGAGCCGCAGTGCAAAGTGATCAGAGTACTGCATGTGGTCTCTGTTACAACTACTCAACTCTGCCCTTTTAGCATGAAAGCAGCCAAATACAAAATGTAAACAGATCAGTGTGGCTATATTCTAATAAAATTTTATTTATGAGCAATTAAATTTGAATTTAGTATAACTTTCACAAAGCATTATTTTCTTTTAATTTTTTGCAATGGGGGTGGATGGGAAGAAATTAACTAAATAATTTATATGCATATATACATAACCCATGAACACAGACAATAGTGTGATGAAGGCCTGGAGGGGAGACAGGTGACAGGTGGAGGGGGTCAATGAGGAACAAAGGGGTACACCTGTAATACTTTCAACAATAAAGATAAATTTATAAGAATAAATAATAAATAAGTAAATATAAAAAATAAAAATGCAAAAATAGGTAGTGGGCTGAATTAGACCTGTGGTTCATAGTTTGCTGACCTCTGCTCTAAGGTTTTAAAGGTATACTATCATATCATCTGTAAATATAGTTTTACTTCTCCAATTCTTGTGCCTCTGATTTATTTCTCTTGCATATTTCTTTAACTAACCCCTATAATACAAAGTTTAATGGTAGTGGAAGACACTACCATTGCCTTGTTGCTCATCTTATTGGAAACTTTTGTAGTGATTTTCCACTAAGACTGGTTTGAAGACTGAAGTATAAATAATTTATTATGATAATAATATAACCATTGATTCCTACTTTATTGAGTGTTTTTTAAAATCAGGTATTTTATTTAAGGTTTTTCAGGATTTATTATGATAATCATGTATATTAATATCATATACCATATTAATGAGTAAGTATTTTACTATTATTATTTGTAATATACAAAATTATTATTAATAATGAAACAACTTGTATTCTTTTTTTAAAATGTTTACTTTTGAAAGTATTACAGATGTCCCCTTTTTTCTCCTATTGATCCCCTCCACCCCACATCCACCCCACACCCAGGCCTTCCCCATACCAATGTCTATGTCCATGGGTTATGTTTATAAACATAGTTCTTTGAATAATCTCTCCCCACCCACTCCCTCACCCCTACCTTTCCTCTAAGATTCCTCAGTCTGTTCCATGCTTCTGTGTCTCTGGACCTATTTTGTTGATCAGTTTATTTTGTTTATTATATTCCACATATGAGTGAGATCATGTGGTACTTGTCTTTCTCTGACTGGCTTATTTAACTTAGCATAATACTCTCCAGGTCCCTCCATGCTGTCCCAAAGGGTAAGAGATCCTTCTTCTTTACAGCTGCATAGTATTTCATGGTGTAAATGTACCACTTCTGTTTTATCCACTCATCTACTGATGGGCACTTGGACTCTTTCCAGATCTTAGCTATTGTAAATTACACTGCTATGAACATAGAGGTGCATAAGTTCTTTCTAACTGATGTTTTGAGTTTCTTACGATATATTCCTAGAAGCAGGACCACTGGGTAAAATGGAAGTTCAATTTTTAATTTTTTGAGGAACCTCCACACTGTTTTCCATAGTGGTTGCACTAGTCTGCATTTCCACCAGCAGTGTACTAAGGTTTCCTTTTCTCCACACCCTTGCCAGCACTTGTGGTTAGTTGATTTATTGATGGTAGCCATTCTGACAGGTGTGAGGTGATACCTCATTGCAGTTTTAATTTGCATCTCTCTGATGATTAGTGACTTTGAGCATTTTTTCATATATCTCTTGGCCATCTGTATGTCCTCTTTGGAGAAGTGTCTATTTAGGCCTTTTGCCCATTTTTTAATTGGATTGTTTGTCTTCCTTCTGTTAAGCTGTATGAGTTCCCTATATATTTTGGATATTAACCCTTTATCAGATGTGTCATTGGTAAATATGTTCTCCTATATACTGGGCTCACTTTTCATTTTGCTGATGATTTCTTTTGCTGTGCAGAAGCTTTTTATACACCCTGTATTCTTGAATAAATCCTACTTGATTATAATGTATTCTTTTTTAAAAATTGACCTTTATTGTTGAAAGTATTACAGATGTCGCCCCCCACTGACCTCCTCCATCCCGCTCCTGCCCCTCCCTAGGCTTTCCGCACACTATTGTCTGTCCATGGGCTATACATATGTGCTTATAAGTTCATTGGTTAAAGTCCTCCCCTCTTTCCTTCTGAAATACATCAGTCTGTTGCATGCTTCGGTGTCTCTGGATCTACTTTGTTCATTAGATTCCACATATAAGTGAGATCATGTGATGCTTGTCTTTCTCTGACTGGCTTATGTCACTTAGCATAATGCTCTTCAAGTCCCTTCATGCTGTCTCAAAGGGTAAAAGATCCTTTCTTTTTTACAGCCACATAGTATTCTACTGTGTAAATGTACCACAGTATTTTTAATCCATTAATTTACTAATGGGCACATGGACTGTTTCCAGATCTTAGCTATTGTAAATAATAATGCTATGAACATAGGGGTGCATATATTTTTTCTGATTGATGTTTCTGGCTTCTTAGGATATGTGATTGGATGCTGGTAATTTTATTTAGTGCTCTTATATGAATATCCAAAGGTGATATTGGTCTATGGTTTTTATTTTTGTACTATCTTTATCAGATTTAGTTATCAATGTTATACAGTACTTAATAAAAATATTAGGATGTTTTCCTCCATTTTCAATGCACTGTGGCATTTTATAAAACATTGAAACTATGGAGTGATTGAAGCTTGGTGAAATTCCCCTGTGAAACTACAGGGGCTTGGTACTTTTTGTGGGTAGTTCCTTAATAATTTTCTCTATTTCTTCCATGAAAATTACTCCCTTTAATTTTTTCTTTTACCTCCAATGGAGTTGTTTTTGGTAATCTTCACTTTCCTAGGGAATTATCCCTATCATGTAGATTTTTGAAATTTATTTGCATAGAGGTTTGTAGTCTTCTACTATGTCTTTAATTTCTCCTGTTTAATAGTTATTTCTGCATTATTTATTTTGTATATTTTTGTTTATCTATTTTGTTTTGATCAATTTAGCTAGTTGTTTGTCTATATTGTTCATCTTTAAAGTAGAATTTTGATTACTCAATTAGTTCTATTATTTTTCTATTTTCAATTTCATTAACTTCTACTTTTATCTTTATTAGCTCGTGTCTTGTATTCTCTTTCAATTACTTTGCTCTTTTCCTAGTTTGGGGAGGAGGTCTTCACTCAGATCTTTTTGGATCTCTTTTTTAAAAAAATTGTAATAAAAAACAACACAAACTCACCATCTTAACCATTTTTAAGTGTACAATTTGGGGATAAGTATATTCACATTGCTGTGCAATTTTTAAGTTGTTTTGAACTTGGTTTTTAATGAATTTATTTCCAGCCTTTCCTTTTTACTGATAACAGGTTTTAGTGATATAACTTTTCCTTTGATCATGGCTCTAAATGCATACCATAGAGTCTAATGTGTTTACATCATTGTCATTTGTTTTTATTTATTTTTATTTGTTTTAGAAATGCTACTTTCAGTTTTTATTTTTTCTTTCAACCAAGAGTTGTTTAATTGAAGGTTTAAAAATTCAAAGTAGGATGTGGGGGAAGGGAAGAGATTAACCAAAGAACATATATATATATATACAGTATAAGAAATAGCCCATGGACACAGACAATAGTGTGGTGAAGGCCTAGGGTGGAGTGGGGCTGGGTGGAGGTGGTCAAAGTGGGGGAAAATGGGGGACATCTGTAGTACAGTCAACAACAAATTTTTAAAAATTCAAGGTAGAAGGCCCTTTTTAAATTTTGTTAATATTTCCTAGTTTCATTGCGTTATGATAAGACAGTGTTGTTTGTAATATTTGTACGTTATGGAAGTTATGATCTTTTTTGGTGATCTAATGTATAATCAATTTTTGTGACTGTTTCATCAATACCTGAGAAGATATATTCTTTAATATTAGTTTGTAATGCAAAAGATCAATATTATTATTATATTTTGTAGGTCCTCTATATTATTACATATTTTTTGCTTACTTGATCTGTCTTATATAGAGAATAGTACATTAAAGTCTCCTATCAGTGTTTTTTATCTATGCTTCTGTGTTTTCTACTTCTTAAAACTGGTTGCTGTGTTATTTGATTCATTTTGAATTATAGATTTTAGAGTCAAAAGCACCCTTCTTTGTCACATTAAGTGCTTTTGACTTAAATTATACTTTGTCTGATATAAGAATCACTACTCCTGAGTTCGTATTGTTTCCATTTACTCGGTATATATTTATCCCTTCTTTTATTTTTGGCTTTTCTGAATTCCATTTTGTTTCCATGGTTTCTTGCGTACAGCATATTATCCGGTCTTGTTTTGTGAGTCAAATTAAAAATATTTTAATAGACAAAATAAACCCATTCATCTTTCTTGATATAATTGATGTGTTTGCCTCAATTTATTCATAATACCTTATAATGATATGTTATTTTTATGTTACCTTGTGTACAAGATGTGTTTTTACTAATTGCTTGCTTGTTTATTTATTTATTTTACTATTCAGAAAAGTTTATATTTTTTGTAGTGTTTACCTTTGTACTTAAACTTTTTGGAAACTTTTTTTGAAGTAATTAAAAAATTTAAAGAAGTTTTAAAAATAGTACAGAGAGGCCCCCTTTTACCTATTATATAGCTTCCATCAAAAGTAATGTTTGCATAACTATTGTACTTATACCTTTTTAAAATCACGTATGGGCAGAGGAGATTAAAGATGGTGGCAGACTGAGTGAGCTACACTGACACTCTCCTGGAACCAAACTGGAATTACAACTAAAATATAGAAAAACCATACTGAATAACCAACTGCAACTGAAGATGAGCTAGAGAGCACCCTCATAACCAAGGAGGAAAAGTGGAGACCACGTAGAGACTGGTAGGAAGTGCAGAGCCATGAAAGGGCTGGCTGGGCTCCCACAGGCAGCAGCTGAAGGCCCAGAGGGATATTTCAGTTGTGGGGGGTTCCCACTGAGGACTCTGGGACCTAAACCCCAGGTTGGGCTTCCCAGCCAAGAGCATCAGAACTGAGAAAGGTACCCACATAACATCTGGCTGTGAAAAGCAGCTGGATTTCTGTGTGCCAGGGAGAGATGTCTGGAAATGCAGGCAAGCTCTTAAAGAGCCCAGTCACAAAGTTTCGTGTGCAACCACTCACCTTGGGCTCCAGCAGAGGGAGGGCAGAGTGGACTGATGCTGTGTGAGGAGAATCTAGGGTTGTGGGCTCTGGAGATTGAGATCAGAAGTACCCATTTAGATTTCTGTGACCAGACATTCTTCCATTCTGCAGAGGAGATCTTTTTCAGGTAAGCATTTTGCTTCTTTTTCCTGGGGGGAGGGGGGATTGCCCCACCCTGCTGGAAAACCTCTTGCCCTACCCCATGGAGTTTCTACAGCCTAAAGCTCATTAAGAGACTAACAATGATCAGCCCCCGCCCCCCCACCGTGGAGTTTCTACAACCTGAAGCTCATTAAGAGAATCAAATAAATCAGCCTGCATAAAGAGGCTGACTTCAGAGTGCTTTGAGTCTTTGCCTGATCTACTTCTGGACCTGAGCCTTGGAAAGGCAGACTTTGGTGTGCATTTTGGTCCTGTCCAATGGTTCTCAGCCCCAGCAGAGAAGACCTCAAGCTGAGGGTTGTTGATAGCTTCAAACAGGGTATGCAGGGCCAGTCACAAACTGTGCCTGACATCGTCCTACACCAGAGATCCTCCAAAAAGACTAAGAGCCCTCATAGATCTACCCATACATAGAAACAAACCAAAACAGGCAGCCAAAATGGGGAGAGAAAAAAGAAACAGACCCAAATGAAAGAACAAGAGAAGTCTCCAGAAAAAGAGCTAAATAAAATGGAGATAAGCAATCTATCAGATTTAGAGCTCAGAATACTGATTGTAAGGATGCTCAACAGCATGAAGAAAGATATGGAAACTATGAAGGAAATTAAGAATGACATAGCAGAAATAAAGAATACTTTGGAAGGAATAAACAGTGGATTAGAGGACGCTGAGAATTGGATAGGCAAATTAGAAGACAGGGTAGAAAAAAATCACTCAATCAGAGCTCCAAAAAGAAAAAGAAAAAAAAAAAAGCAGGACAGTTTAAGGAAGCTGCCGGACAGCATGAAACAGAACAATATTCACATTATAGGAGAGTACCAGAAGGGGAAGAGAATAAGCAAGGGATAGAGAATTTGTTTGAAGAAATAATGGCAGAAAACGTCCCTAATCTGGTGGAAGAAAAAGTCACACAAGTTCAGAAGGCACAGAGAGTCCTAAGCAAGAAGAATCCAAGAAAGCCCACATCCAGACACATCATAAATAAATGCCAAGAATTCAAAACAAAGAGAGAATCACAAAGGCAGCAAGAGAAAATCAATCTGTTATCTACAAAGGAGCTCCTATAAGGCTGTCAGCTGACTTCTCATCAGAAACTCTACAGGCCAGAAGGGAATGGTATGAAGTATTCAAGGTAATGCAAAACAAGGATCTGAAACCAAGACTACTATATCCAGCAGGGCTATCATCCAAAACAGATGGTGAAATAAAGAGCTTCCCAGACAATAAAAGGCTAAAGGAGTTTATCACCGCCAAACTAGCATTGAAGGAAATGTTAAAGGGACTACTGTATTTAGAAATAGAAATAAAAGCATTGCAAGAAGTGTTAAAGGGACGCTATAATAATAAGAAGAAATAGAGAAACATAGGCATAAGGAATTAAAATGGAAATAAGTAAGGACCTATCAACAATAACCTTAAGGACTTTAAAAGAGAGAGCAACAACAATAGTCATAGTCATGGACTTTAACACCCCACCGACTTCACTGGATAGATCTTCCAGACAAAAAGTCAACACAGAAACAGTGACTCTAAATGGCACACTAGATCAGATGGATTTAATTGATATTTACAGAACATTTCACCCCAAAGCTGCAGAATATACATTCTTCTCAAGTGCACATGGGTCATGCTCAGTGATAGACCACATGTTAGGACACAGAACAAGTCTCTACAAGTTCGAGAAGATTTAAATCATGTCAAGCATCTTCTCGGATCACAATGGATGAAATTAGAAATCAACTACAGTAAAAACACTCAAGAACATTCAAATACACGGAGGCTAAATCACATGTTATTAAACAGTGAATGGGTTACCAATAAGATCAAGAAAGAAATCAAAAACTTCCTGGAACCAAATGAAAATGAACACACAACAACCCAAAATCTATGGGACACAGTGAAAGTGTCCTAAGAAGGAAGTTCATAGCACTACAGGCCTACCTCAAAAGCAAGAAAATTTTTTAGTAAATTATCTAACCCTACAACTTAAGGAATTAGAAAGCTCTCCTGTGAAGCAATCTGGACCAGGGCTTTTGTTTGTTGGGAGGTTTTTGCTTTTTTTTAATTAATTTATATTTTTTATTACTGCTTCAATTTCATCAGTTGTTATTAGCCTATTCAGGGTTTCTCGTTCTTCCTGATTCAGTTTTATATGATCTCACTCATATGTGGAATCAAATAAACAAAATAGACTGAGGAACAAAATAGATCTAGAGACATAGAAGCATGGAACAGACTGATGAATTTCAGTGGGAAGGTGGGGGTTGGAGAGTGAGAGTTGGGGAGAGATTAATCAATGAACTTATATGCATATATGCATAACCCATGGACACAGACAATAGTGTGAGGAAGGCCTGGGCAGGAGGCGGGGGCATGGTGGAAGGGATCAGTGGGGGAAAAAAGAAGGACACCTGTAATACTTTCAACAACAAATAAAAAATAAAATCACTTATGGGCACATTGGTACAGAATTTTCTAAGTTCTATTTTGTTTAAAACCTTTTTGCTATAACCTTGATACTGAAGACTAACTTCACTGGAAAAAAATCCTTGTTGCACACTCTTTCCTTGAGTTTCTTAAAAATGCTGTTTTATTGTTGCCTTGCTTTGTATGCTGTTTTTTTTGTGTGTGTGTTTTTTTTTTTTTTTTGAAAGCTTAATTCCAGATTAATTCATTTGTCTTCATAAGTTATCTAGCATCTGTGTCTAGAGGCCTTGGGACTATATTTTTGTTATCTTTAATATCTAAGAGATTATTAGGTTATGTCTTGGATTTGATCATTTTGGTTAATTTTCCCAGGAATCCAGTGGAATCTTTCAATGTGTAGACTGATGTCTTTAATTTTTGATTTTTTTATCATAGTTTTAAAATTTTAAATATTTTTTCTCTTCCATTGTTTTGTTTCTCTTCCCCAGTGACTCCAAGTATACAACTGCCATTCCTTCTTTGTTTCTCTTTCAATTCACCAATTCCTTTCTGATTCTTTTAACTTCCTTATTTATTTTATTTTCTCAGCTATTTTTTTTAATGCATGTTATGAAATTTTCTTGAGTCTATTTTCCCTTGGGAACCTTTTAATTTATCTTCACTTATAATTTTATCTTTTTCTTCAATTTGCTTTCCTAGTTCAAGTTTCTCTTTGTTTCTCCTTGATTCTTTGAAAGTCTGAATCAAGGTGATTTTTTTTCATACCTCCAAATATTTGTTTGAATGTATTTAGTTTGGAATATTGTCTTACTTTTTTTTATAGTTCATAGTTGTTTTCTGTAAAGGAATGTTTTATCAGTTGAGGTGTGTTGATTCATGTTCTCTGATTTTTTGGTAATAACTCTGTATAGATTTACTGAGGAGTCTTCCAGTCTTTTTGTGGATTCATGATGGTTCATAATGTTTCTAGTTTAAAGGCACACCATCTTATGCTAGTGTATCAAAGTCCAGAGTCTTTATTATTCTTTTGGTGGTGAAAGGAAGAGTTGTGTTTCTCTGATTCTTTCTGATTCTCTTTTTACTTGTAGGACTCTAAATGTCCTCCTTGTGCTTCATTTCCTTTCAACACTCGATTACTAAAAGTTGTTTCTCACTTCTTTTTGGCTTTTTATTTCTACCCTAGGAGCCATGCCTTTTGAAGATTGGTACTTCAGATTGTGCGTACTTTTATTTATTTTTAATTTTTATTTTTTTCAAGTAAAACAAAGGTTTTATTTTTTATATTCAACTTCAGAATTCTTCAAATTCAAATATTTACATTTTTAAAAAATTTATATTTATTCCCTCCATTGATCCCCTCCACCGGGCAGCCCACCTGTACCCCCAGGCCTTTCCCACACTCTTGTCTGTGTCTATAGGTTAAGTATATTCCCTCTGAAATTCATCAGACTGCTCCATGGTTCTATGTTGCTGTATCTATTTTGTTCATCAGTTTATTTTGTTCATTAGATTTCACATATGAGTGAGATCATGTGATACTTGTCCTTTTCTGACTGGCTTATTTCACTTAGTCCATCTGTTTGATGCTTCTATGTCTCTGGATCTGTTGTGTGTACTTTTAAGTTATGTCCCTATACTCTATACTCTGGTCTACAAGAACACTTAAAATATTTTCATACTTGAGGTGAACTTATTCTTTCTTTCAATGATTTTAGATCTACCTTAGGCCTATGACTAGCACCTTTATTCCCTACAGGGTTTTTTCCGCCTGTTTTTGCTCACTACAAAAGTTTGTGGTATAGCATGAACGTGAGAGACTACTTGCTGGGATTTGGTACGTGTTTTTCTTTTTTGAAACTGAGTTATAATGAGGTTTGCAAATTTTTCTGTCTTCAAGTTATGTTTACCATGTGGCTTTCGTGCCATTTGAAATTTGTTTTTGTTATTATGTATTGTTTTTGAAGGAAATATTGGGAGACACAGACCAAGGAGGCCACTATTGTCTTCAGTGATCTGGAAGTCTTATTAAATAGCCTCTTTGACATTTCCTAATTTATAAACTCCAGATCCACCATTCTTTACTTTGCTAAGTTCACAAGTTATCATTTCCTTTACCTGAATGTCTCAAGGCCCTTCCACCCCAGTTGAACACAGAGCAAACCTTGTAACTTGTATATAAGAAAGCCTATCCCCAGATACTTACTGGTGTACACTTACCTTCTTCTTTCTTAATAATTCTGATCCTGGAATTCCAAGATGGCGTTGGACTATGTGGAAGCTACACTGAAAGTCTCCCAGGACCAAACTGGAATTACAACTGAATTATAGAAACACCATCCTGAACAATCCACTGAAGACAAGCAGGCGAGCACCCTCATAACCAAAGACCTAAAGTGGGGACCACATAGAGACTGGTATGAAGTGCGGGGGTGTGAGAAGGCTGTCTGTGCTCCCACGGGCAGCAGCTGAAGGCCTGCAGGGATATCTCAGCTATGGGGGGGTTCCCACTGAGAACTCTAAGGCCTAAACCCCAGGCTGGGCTTCCCAGCCCAGAGCACCAGAACTGAGAAAGGTGCCCACATAACATCTGGTTGTGAAAAGCAGCCAGGTTTCCCTCTGCCAAAAAGACACCCTGTTAAAGAGCCAATGCACAAAGTTTCCTGTGAAGACACTCACATTGAGCTCTGGCCAAGGGAAGGCAGAGTGGGCTAGAGCTGTGTGAGGAGAATCCCGGGTGCTAGCTCTAGGGATAGAGATCAGAGAACACCCATCTGGATTTCTCTGTTAGGTTATTTACCCATATGGTAGAGGACACCTTTCTCAAGCACACATTTACTATCTAGGCAGATTTTGCCTAGGGGGGAAGCAATTGCCCAACCCTGTTGGAAAACTTCTCACCCCATCCTGTGGAGTTTCTACAGCCTGAGGCTTATTAATATACTGAATAACAATCAGCCCCTGGGTGCTTTGAGTGTTTGTCTGATTTGTTTCTGGACCCAGGGCTTGGAAAAGCAGACTTTGGTGCACATCTTGGTCCTTTCCAAATGCACCCAGCCCCAGCAGAAGGAAGCAAAAACTATAGAGTGTGGAAAGCTTCAAACAGGGTACTTAAGGCCAGTCACAAGCAGCATCTGACATTGGCCTGCACCAGAGGCCATCTAAAAGACTGAGAGTCCTAGAAGATCTACCTAATACATAGAAACAAATCCAAACAGGCTTCCAAAATGGGGGTGGGGGGATGGGGGGGGAATCTCAAACGAAAGAACAAGAGATTTATCTAGAAGAAGAGCTAAATGAAATGGAGATAAGCAACCTATCAGGTATGGAGTTCAGAATACTGATTGTAAGGAGGCTCAACAACATGAGAAAATAAATGGAAACTATGAAAAAAAATAAGAACAACACAGTAGAAATAAAAAATACATTGGAAGGAATAAACAGCAAAAACTGTTTATTATGGGAAGCTTAGGATTAGATAGGCAAATTAGTAGACAGGGTAGAAAAAAAAATCACTCAATCACAGACCCAAAAATAAAAAAAAATAAAAACAGGAGGACGGTTTAAGGGAGCTGAGGAACAACATTAAACGTAACAATATTTGCATCATAGGAGTGCCAGAAGAGGTAAAAAGTAATCAAGGGTTAGAGAACCTCTTTGAAGAAATAATAGCAGGAAACTTCCTTAACCTGGTCAAGAAAAAAGTCACAAAAGCTCAGGAGGCACAGAAAGTCCTAAGGAAAAAGAACCCAAAGAGGTCCCTGCAAAACAAGGATCTGAAACCAAAACTACTCTATCCATCAAGACTATCAGTCAAAATAGATGGTGAAATAAAGAGCTTCTCAGCCAAAAAAATAAAAATAAAAAAATAAAAAGGGCTGAAGGAGTTTATCCCTACCAAATCAGAATTGCAGGAAATGTTAAAGGGACTACTGTAATAAGAAATAGAAATAAAGAGTGAGAAACGTAGGCATAATGAATTAAAATGGCAAGAGATAAGTACCAATCAATAGTAACCTTAAATATAAATGGATTAAATGCTCCAATCAAAAGCTATAAGATGGCTGAATGAATAAGAAAACATGACCCAAATACATGCTGTCTCCAAGAGACCCACTTTATTTTATTTATTTATTTTTTAAAAATATATCTTTATTGATTTCAGAGAGAGGAAAGGAGAAGGAGAGACAGAGATAGAAACATCAATGATGAGAGAGTCATTGATCGAGCCCGCAACCCGGGCATGTGCCCTGACTGGGAATCGAACCCTGATCGTCTGGATCCTAGGTCAATGCTCAACCACTGAGCCATGCCCGGCTGGGCGAGACCCACTTTAGAACAAAAGACTCACACATGATGAGAGTGAAGGGATGAAAATTTTTTTCCCATGCAAATGGAAATGAAAAAAAAAAGCTGGGGTAACAATACCCATGAAGACTGTAAGGAGAGCTATGAAAGGTCACTACATAATACTAAAGGGATGGATCCAAAAAGAGGATATAACCTTGATAAACATATATGCACCCAACATAGGACAATGTAAATTTACTAAAAAAACTTCTGGAGGACTTTAAGGGAGAGATCAACAGCAATACAGTCATTGTAGAAGACTTAAAAAAAACCCTGACTTCTCTGGATAAGTCTTTCAGACAAAAATTAACAATGTAACAGTGACTTGAAATGACCCACTAGATCAGCTGGATTTAATTGACATTTACAGAACATTCCACCCCAAATATACAGAATATACATTCTTCTCAAGTGCATGTGGGACATTGTCAAAGATAGACCACATGTTAGGACACAAAACAAGTCTCTACAAGTTCAAGAAGATTGAAATCATATCAAGCATCCTCTAGTGTCACAATGGTATGAAATTAGAAATCAACTACAATAAAATCACTAAAATACATTCAAACACATGGAGATTAAATACCATGTTATTAAACAATGAATGGGTTACCATAGAGATCAAGGAAGAAATAAAAAACTTGCTGGAAACAAATGAAAATGAACACACAACAACCCAAAATCTGTGGGACACAATGAAAGTAGCCCCAAGAGGGAGGTTCATAGCACTACAAGCCTACCTCAAAAAACAAGAAAAACTTCTAATAACCTCTCTAACCCTACAACTTAAAGACTTAGAAAGACAATGATAAGAAAGGCACAGTGGAACTCAAAGGAAGGAAATAATAAAGATCAGAACAGAAATAAATAACATAGAGCCCGGCCAGGCGTGGCTCAGCAGTTGAGGGTCGACCTAGGATCCAGGCGATCGGGGTTCGATTCCCGGTCAGGGCACATGCCCAGGTTGTGGGCTTGATCAATGACTCTCTCACCATCGATGTTTCTGTCTCTCTCTCTCTCCCTCTCCTTTCCTCTCTCTGAAATCAATAAAAGATATATTTAAATAACATAGAGATTAAAAATACAATAGAAAAGATCAATGAAACCAAGAGGTGGTTCTTTGAAAAGATAAACAAGGTTGATGAACCTTTAGCCAGATTCATCAAGAAACAAAGAGAGAGGACCCAAATAAACAAAATCAGAAACAAAAAAGGTGAAGTAACAACTGACCCAACAGAAATACAAAGGACTGTAAGAAAATACTATGAACAACTATACACCAACAAACTAGACAACCTGGATGAAATGGACAAACTCCTAGAAAAATACAACCTCCCAAAACTCTATCAGGAAGAGTCAGAAAACCTGAATAGGCTGATAACTGCTGATAAAGTTGAAGCAGTAATCAAAAAACTCCCAGCACACAAAAGCCCTGGTCTAAGTGGCTTCACAGGGGAGTGTTACCAAACATTCAAAGAAGAATCAACACCTATTCTCCTCAAACTGTTCAAAAAACTCAAGAGGAAGGAACACTACCACATCCTCTTCAGAAGGCCAGCATTAGCCTAATCAAAACCAGATAAAGACAACTACAAAGAAAGAGAGGCCAATATCCTTGATAAACATAGATGCTAAAATCCTCAACAAAATATTAGCAAATTGGATCCAGCAATATATTAAAAAGATCATACACCATGACCAAGTGGGATTTATTCCAGGGATGCAAGGCTGGTATAATATTTGCAAATCAATAAATGTGACACATCACATAAACAAATTGAAAGACAAAAATCACATGATCATATCAATAGATGCAGAAAAAGCATTCAACAAATTCCAATACCCATTTTTGATAGAAACTCTCAGCAAAGTCAGAATAGAGAGACCATGCTTCAACATAATAAAGGCCATATATGACAAACCTAGAGCCAACATCATACTCAATGGGCAAAAACTAAAACCATTTTTCCAGGAACAGGAACAAAACTTTCACCACTTTTATTCAACATAGTACTGAAATTCCTACCAACAGTGATCAGACAAGAAAACATTAAAGGCATCCAAATTGGAAAGGAGGAAGTAAAATAGTCATTATTTGCAGATGAAATGTTATTGTACATAGAAAATCCTAAAAACTCCACCAAAGTACTACTAGATTTAATAAATGAATTTGGCAATGTAGCAGGATACCAAGTTAACACCCAGAAATTGATGGCATTTTTATACACCAATAATGTACTCTCAGAAAGAGAAACTAAAAACAACCAACAATCCTATTTACATTGCAACAAAAAAATTAAGATACTTAGGAATAAACTTAACCAAGGAAGTAAAGACCTGTACTTGGAAACCTACAGGACATTCTATAAAGAAATAGAGGAAGATATGTACAAGTGGAAGAATGTACCATGTTCATGGATTGGAAGAATTAACATCTTTAAAATGTTCATACTACCCAAAGCAATCTATAAATTCAATGCAATCCCCATTAAAATACCAACAGCATGTTTTATAGATCTAGAACAAACATTTCAAAAATTTATATGGAACCAAAAGAGACCCTGAATAGCCAAGGTAGTCTTGAGAATGAAAGTTGGAGGGATCACAATACCAGATATCAAGTTATACTACAAAGCCACTGTAATCAAAACAGCCCAGTACTGGCACAAGAAGAGGCATATAGATCAGTGGAACAGAACAGAGAACCCAGCAATCAACCCAAGCCATTACGCTCAATTAATATTTGACAAAGGAGGCAAGAACATACAATGTAGTAAAGACAGTTTCTTCAATAAATGATGTTGCGAAAAATGGAAAGATATATGCAAAAAAAAATGAAACTAAACCACCAACTTACACCACACACAAAAAGAAACTCAACACGGATACAAGACTTAAATGTAAGATGTGAAACCATAAAAATTCAAGAAGAAAACATAGACAGCAAAATCTCAGACATCTCTTGTAGCAGTGTTTGCCCATACATCTCCTAGGGTAAGAGAAACAAAGGAGAAAATAAACAAATGGGACTACATCAAAATACAAAACTTCTGCAAGGCAAGAGAAACCATCAACAAAACAGAGAGCCCACTGTATGGGAGAACATATTTGCCAATGACACATCTGAGAAAGGGTTAATATCCAAAATATATAAGGAACTCATACAACTTAACAAAAGGAAGATAGTCTAATTTAAAAATGGGCAAAGGACCTAAATAGACACTTCTCCAAAGAGGACATACAGATGGCCAAGAGACATGAAAAATGCTCAGTCACTAATCATCAGAGAGATGCAAATTAAAACCACAATGAGATATCACCTCACACCTGTCAGAATGGCTGCCATCAACAAATCATCAAATGACAAATGCTGACTAGGACGTGGAGAAAAGGGAACCCTAGTACACTGCTGGTGGGAATGCAGACTAGTTCAGCCACTATGGAAACAGTATGGAGTTTCCTCAAAAAATTAAGAATTGAACTGCCATTTGACGCAGTGATCCCACTTCTAGGAATATATCCTAAATACCTAAAACACCTATCAGAAAGAACTTATGTACCCCTATGTTCATAGCAGCGCAATTTACAGTAGCTAAGATCTGGAAAGAGTCCAAGTGCGCAACAGTAGATGAGTGGATAAAACAGAAGTAGTATATTTACATCACCAAATACTACCCAGCTGTAAAAAAGTAGGACCTCTGATCCTTTGGGGCAGCATTGGTGGAACTGGAGAGTATTATGCTAAGCAAAATAAGGCAGTCAGAGAAATAAAAGTATCACATGATCACACTCATATGTAGATTCTAATGAACAAAATAAACTGATGAGCAAAATAGATTCAGAGATATTAGAAACATGAAACAGACTGAGTAATCTCAAAGGGAAGGTTGAGGTGTTTGGGTGAGGAGAGATTAACCAAAGAATTTACAGGCATAAATGCATAACCCATGGACACAGACAGTAGCATGGGGAAGGCCTGGGGGTGGGGTGGATGCAGGGTGGAGGATGTCAATGGGAGGAAAAAGAGGACATCTGTAATACTTTCAACAATAAAGATAAACTAAATCATAAAAAATTCTGACTCTGGGGAGGTATTTTGTTTCCACCTCAGTTTGGTATAGTTGGCAGAATCTGGAGTAAAATGAGTCCTATGAACAGTAGAGGTGATCTATATAGGATGTGAGATGAACTCATTGTAGGACACCCTGGTGTTTAACTGCCAGGAACTGAATTGTGTGCACCTACCCCCAAATTTATTTGTTGAAACCTTAATCTCCAATGTGATTGTTTCTGGAGGTGAGGCCTTTGGGAGATAATTAATGTTAGATGGGATCATAAGGGTTGAGCTCCCATGATTCGATTAGTGCCTTTATAAGAAGAGACAATAGAGAGCTCTCTGGCTTTCTCTTTCTCTTCAGCATGTAAGTTCACAGCAAGAAGGCAGCTGTCTGTCAGCCAGAAAGAGAGTTCTTGTCAGAACCTGACCATGCTGGTATTTTGATCTCAGACTCTTGGCCTCCATAACTATGAGAATAAATGTCTGTTATTTAAACCACCTAGTTTATGGTATTTTGTTATGGAAGCCTGAGCACACTAACACAGATTTTGGTACTGAGAAATGGGATGCTGCCATAACAAAAACCTAAATATGTGGAAGATACTTATTAAGTGTTTAATGGATAGAGGCTGGAATAGTTTTAAGGTACATGCTAGAAATATCACTCTTAAAGGCAATTCTAGTGAAGGCTCAGAGAGAAAAGAGGAGAGCTATAGAGAAAAGTTCCATCTTCTTAGAGAACACAGAAACAATCATGAACTGAATGTTCCTAGAAATGTGAATGTTAAAGGCTGTTCTGGTGAGAGCTCATTTGAAAATGTGAAACATGTTATTGGAAATTAGCAAAAAGGCCATTCTTGTTATAGTGGCAAAGAACTTGGCTGAATTGTGTTCTAGTCTTTCACCATTGATCATAAATGCCGCCTTATCAGATAAGTTTTCATACATTTCTCTGTTTGGAATCTCTATTCCACTCCTGCCTATTTTTGCACCAAGGTGTAATGCTTTCCTAATAAGGAAAACATTTTTCTTAAAAAAAAAAAAAAAAAGTGTGATCCCGATGGGTAAAACTTCCCTTTCTCATATTGGGTAATTTATATCAGTAAGGGAAGAGGTTGCTTGTGCTGAGTTCATCCAGAAACTCACCTTGGAGTCATGTGTCAGTCCAGGTTGGAAATCATGTGTGTAAGGCCTATATTTACCTGCTCATAAAAACACATCTCAGAATTTTCGCTGAGGTTGTGCTATGCAAAGGCTATATGACCAAGTGGAGCTTGTTTGAAATCAGGCTGGGGTAACATGAAAGGATGTACTTCTGTTATATAACCTTGTGCTCACTCTTTTCATAATACATATGTATTGTAATTTCATGTCTAAATACCTTTCTCCATTATTGAACAGTGTGTTTTGTGAAAATAAGGGCAATTCCTTTAGAGTGAGACTGAATTGTGTTTTTACATATTTCATATAGAGTTTTTGTGAGGATTAAATAACTAAAAAATAATTAAAACATAGTAAGTAGTCGAGAAGTTATGAGTTGAATTGTATTGAGGTATCTAAGAAGATAATAATCATTTTGTCTATGAGGATAATTCTAAGCTATAGAAGTACCTATGGAGTTGGATAACATTTGTCACAGCTGCCCATCTTGCTATATGCTGGAGCTTTGTGGTGACATGAGCACTAAGTATGGTGTAATCTATAAAAACATCTATTAGTGAATTTCAGGGCAAGAAGCTTTTACAGAAGCCGTTAAAGAAGGCTTATTCTTTAAAGTCGTAGACCTTTCACATTTTTGGGGTAGATACCCAGAAGAGGGATTGCTGGGTCATATGGTAACTCTATTCTTAATTTTTTGAAGAGCCTCCATACTGTTTTCCATAGTGTCCGTACCGGTTTCCATTTCCACCAGCAGTGAATGAGGGTTCCTTTTTCTCCACAACCTCTCCAACACTTATTACTTGTCTTGTTGATAATAGCCATTCTAACCTCTAGGTGTGAGGTAGTATCTCACTGGAGTTTTGATTTGTATTTCCCTAATAACTTGTGAAGTTGAGCATATTTTCATATATCTGATGGCCATTTGTATGTCTTCTTGGGAGAAGTGTCTGTCCAGGTCCTCTGCCCATTTTTAATCGATTGTTTGTTTGTTTGGTGTTGAGTTATATGGGTTCTTTTATTTGCAAGATATATGCACCCTTATGTTCATTGCAGCATTATTCATGGTGGCCAAGTCATGGATACAACCAGTGTTCTTCAATAGATGATTGGATAAGGAAGATGTGGACTACTACTCAGTCATAAGAAAGGATGAAATACTGCCATTTGAGACAACATGGATGGGCCTTGAGAATATCATGCTGAGCAAAATAAGTCAGTCAGAAAAAGCTAAGAACCATATGATTTCACTCATATGTGGGATATACAACTGACAACAGTATGGTGGTTACCAGTAGGAAGGGGAGTGAGAGGGAGTAAAATGTAAAAGGGGCCAAAGATATGATGATGGAAGATTTGACTGACTGGTGGGCACACAGTGCAATGTACAGATCTAGTATCATAAAAATGTACACTTGCAACTTACATAATCTTATTAACAATGTCACCACAATAAATTTAATAAAAAATTTATTTTAATGCAAAGATCAAAGCCATGGTATGGACAATAAAGTGGAACTTCAGGATCAAAGTTAACCTAAAAAAAAATCATAGATCTTAAAAAAACTTTATTCTTTAAAATCATATCAGTGAGAATAGAATGATCTGAGCTATTAAGAGAAGCCACAACCCCACCATCTAGTTCAGGTGTAATTTCTCAGATCAGAGGTCTTCCAGCAAAGAGGAGGTTCCACATTATACATTTATCTTAACTCTGTGGTTTCCAAGGACAGGAGCCCTTTCTATTCCCAGGGCTGTTAGCCCTTTATTCATTGCCTTACTGTTTTTTGTTTTTTTTTTGGAACCTATTAAAACATTGTGCCTCACTTAAATTTAAACTCTACCCTTCCCCAAAAGCCTATAATAATACTGTGCCTTCCTTTTTTGAGGTTGAACTTTGTTTCTCCTACGAAAGACAGATAGTTAAGTTCAGTTTTTGTTTTCAGATTTGAGGGGCTTGATTGTATTTGATCATGTAAACTTGAGTACATATACAATGGAACATTTTCAGTTCTGTAGAAAGCTGTGTGATTACTCTCTAAGGACAGTGTGCCTTATCCTTTTAAGGGCAGCTACAAGACCTTTGATAAGTAAGATTTCTTAGTGTCCTTTTTATTTCTGTTGAATAAAAGATCAGATTTACTTTGCACCTTTGCCATATATTTGCTTCCAATCTTTTAAAAATTATTATTATGTTTTTTCTAATGAATGCTTGTTAACAATATAATCTAGCCAGAAAGGTTCATTCTCATCTCTGACTATGAGGCAGTCATATTTCTAGGTGTTGAAGACCATTCTAAGACCAGTTGGTCTTGATCAATTCCTACAGCTGATTTAAAAAAAATCATTCTTTTAGGATTTGCCTCTCTGATATGCTCACTCTCTGATTTCATTACTCATATTAGAAATAAACTCATGTATACATGAAACTAACAAAAATTTAAAATTGTTTTAATGATTTAGATGGAATTTTTCTAAGCAGCAGCTTGAAATTGTGGCTCTACTTATGTCATTTATAACTTCAGCCATCTATTGAGCTTATGTATGATGCATTCTAGGAATTCAATCAAATAGCAAAAGATCTTGGTGCTTTCCATATCATTTAGGATTTCAGTGGTTATAATTGCAGTAGTTATGCCATGGGAATAAAGAAAATTAAGCAAAAATGTAAAGACATTTAAAATACACAGTCGCCTGATACAGAAAATACAACGTTGTTTTTTTCATAAGAGAGTTGTATAGAGAAAACAATATTTTCCATGTTCTTATTTCCAAAAACATTTTTAATATGAGAGCTTCTTCTGCTGTAAGAGCTGTCCTAACTACTGTTTAGCCACACTTGCACATTTGCATAGAAATTTTCAATTTCTTTGTCTTCAGGACACGTGTGGGTAAATTCTTCACGGGCATAAGCATTGTGGAGATAGCGCCAGACTCCTGAGAATTCTGCTGGAATGTCAAAGTCACGGTATTTCTTGGCAGCAATCTAAGGTTTTGGAGAATACAGTTGGTAGTAAAAGACATCAGTAACATACCTAGTCTGTAAAACCATATCTCAAAAGTCAAGATCATTGTGGACATGTGATCTACACAAAAGTACTACATGCCCTGGCTGGTGTGTTCAGTGGTTAGAGCTGTCAGCTTGTGCACCCAAGGGTTGTGGGTTTGACTCCAGGTTAAGGGCATGTTCCTGGGTTGCAGGTTCCTTCCCTGGTCCCAGTCGGGACACGTGCGGAAGGCAACCAATTGATGTGTCTCTCTTACATGGATGTTTCTCTCTCTCTCTCCCTTCCTCCCCTTTCCTCCCTCCTTCTTTCCCTCCCACTCTTTCTAAAAATCAATGAAAAAAATATCCCCTGATGAAGATTAACAAAAAAGTACTACAAAATAAAATTAAAGAATCTTGGAATTACTACTTAATGTTTTGTGTACAAACGTAGACAAGGCTATATGCTTGCAATCATATTTATATTAAGTTGCATTTAATTATGAATGTTTAGAAGAAGGAAGCACATAAAAAGAACACATATCTCCCCATTAGACTAAGGGGTTGTTTAGGGTCCCAACTATGTCTTATTTCTTCATGTACTCTCTGTGTCTGGCATAAGACCTGAGATAAAATAAATTCTGTTCAGTAAAAATTTGTTAGTGATTACATTATCATAATAATATTACTAGCTCACATTATTTATATCACTGCTGTGATCCAGACACCGTTCTAATTTATTTAATTTTGTCAAGAATTCTGTGAAATGGGTAATATTATTCTTGTTTTATAGACAACACAGTGGGAAATACCTGGTATAGGAAGAAATAAAATTTCATGCTTCCCAGAGGAGATCATGGATTTTTCCTCCGAAGAGAGACAGGAGATATACACTATGCATAATGATGATGATAAAGCCATCATATAACATCTTCACACAGAATGGTCACTGTGATTCATGGTGGTAACTCCCAAACCCAGCCCAAACCATTCAAGCTACCTTATAAAGACTTACTTTAATAATGTTCAGCTTGGGCAACAAGCTGCAGTCAGCCAGTGTCAGCTGATCCCCATCCAAGAACAATCTTCTGGAAACTGTGAGTTCCTCAGCACTGTCTGGATCAATTTCATCCAGAAGTGGGGTGTTTAAGTAGTCATCCAGACGTTTAAATTCTCTGAGCAGAGATTTTTCAAAATCTGAGGCAATGAAGTCATAAGGTTACTTATAAATATATTGTTTTCATGACTAAATACATTCTCAATATGCTTTTCACATATTTAGACATCTCTGTCTATACACATTCTTTATACTGGCTATAACAAATCTAAATAGTTTACTAGAATGCTCAACTACCCACTAATAAGACAGAGTCAGATGTTTAATCAAATGATGAATACAAAGATTTTTTAAATTTTTCTTGAAGTGCATTGGGAGGAGAGTCAAAGAGAAAAAAAGTGATATGTTATTACTCAACATAGAAGAGTCAGAAAGTGGAATCAGAGACTAATAGCTCTCTTGACTCAGAGGATAGTAAACTTCAGGGATGTTTGTGGGAGATGCTAGGTGCTATGGTTTAAGAAACTTAAAGGTATGCAGGACTGGGAAAGTTGAGAGGGGCACCTAACAAATCAAGTCCTGCAGTTAGTTTATACCTGGCATGCCAATGCTCTAATTGAGCTAAGTTGGTAATTTCTATATTGAATCTTGGGTTCTAAATCTAATAAAACTTCATGCAAAGGAATTTCAGAAAAGAGAACAGAGAATAAGAGGAAGGGTATTCCCCAACATATACTATATATTCAGGAAAATCCTATTTTAGCTGAGTGAGAATGAAAAAGTGAGCACGTGAGTGAGAAAAACAGATTTAAAGAAAGTTGTCTTACTCTTATTTGCCTCTTTTTGTGTGTTCTTTATATATGCAGAAAACTTGGCAAAGAGGTTACTGCCCACATCAAAGGACTCCTTGTTCTTGGGACTCAAGCAAGGGTACCTTAAAAAGAAACATCACTGCACTATCATTTGAGCACAAGGAGACAGAGACCAGGTTTCCTAGCTTGCATTCTACTGAGAATGAAGGTTTTGGAAAATTGTGCTGGAAACTGAAAGTCCTGATAATTCCCTCATTGGATATATTTTCCACTCCTGGAATAATTTAGTTTCTAAGGTTCACTGGGAAACCAGTTGTCTGGAATTCAAAGCTCTTTACCTGTAGAAACAATGTTTCAAATGGTAGTTAGGTCCCCATACTTGTTCCTGAAAGTCTATTTGGCATAAGATATGGTGGTAATACATATAGCTTCAAGTATTGTAACTTACAAAACAAATGAAGGAATAAAGAGCATGGAGATGATGGAAAACAGTAGCTAAAATGTCCTCCTCTGAGTAATATACAGATCATTTAGCATAATAAAATAAAATAATGTAGTAATAATTTTATTACATTTACAAATTAAATAAGAAAAACCATATGATCACAAATAGATGCAGAGAAAGCATTCAGTGAAAATCAATTCCTAATTATAAAACACCTTACTAGCAACTAGAAATGGTCAGGCCAAACAGTCATCTTTCTTGATTTCTCTCTTTCCATCCTCACATTTGATCCATTAACAACTCCAGCCAGGTTATCTTTCAGAATTTACCCAGAGCCTGTGCATTTCTCACCACCTCCATTGCCCCCTTCTTTGTCCAAAGCCTATATTACTGCAACAGCTTCATGACTATTCTCCCTATTCCTAAGCTTGTCTCCCACATTGCCAGACTATTCTCCACCTGTTGTGAGAGCAATCATGTTAAAATATAAGTCATATGTGTCTTCCCTACTCAGTACCCTGCAATGTCCCCATCTCAGTCAGACTCTGAGTCCAAGTCCTCTAGATGTCTAAAAGGACTGATGTGATCTTACCCCACCTTACCTCTCTGGTCTCATCTTCTACTCTCTTCCTCATGCACTTTACTAAACACTGACCTTTTTGCTCCCCCCTCCCCTCCCAAATAGGCCTAACAAACTCCCACTCCAGGGCATTTTCACTTGATTTGCACTTAGATGGAGTGCCTTCCCTCATATAGACACAGGGTCTGCTTCCTCTCTTCTCTAAAGTTTTTTTCTCTGATAGCTCCTCTTATGTGAGGCCTTTCTCTGGCCACTCTATATAAGATTGCAACCTCTCTCCTGTCCCTAACACTCACTACTTCCTTTCCTTGCCTTATTTTTTCTTAGTGTTTATCATCATCTAAAATAGTTTATATTTTGCTTTTTATCTTGATTATTTACTATCTTCCCCAACTAGAATTTAAGGTCTACTAGACCAGAGAGTTTTTGCCCATTTTATTCACTAATGTGTCCCAAGTGTCTTGAATAGAACCTGATACTTAGGAAGTATTCAGTAAATATTTATTGAATGATTTAATAAGTTAATTTTGTTAACTTGATAAAAGGTATCCATCAAAAACTTTCAGCAAGCATCATATTAAATGATAAAATGTTTTCGGGGAGTGCAAGTTGGAACCACAATGAGATTATTACCTCACTAGAGTGTTAGAGTGGCTATTATAAGTAAAACGAGAAATAAAAGTATTGGAGAAGATGTGGAAGAAAGGGAACCCTTACACACTGTTGGTGGGAATGTAAATTGGTACAACCACTATGGAAAATAGTATTTTGTTTCAAAAAATTAAAAACATAATTACATATCACCCAACAATTCCTCTTTTGGGTATCTACTCCCCAAATTTGAAAACACTTATTTGTATAGATATATATCCTCCTATGTTCATTGGAGCATTATTCCCAGTAGCCAAGACATGGAAACAACCTAAGTATATTTTGATAGATAATAGATAAAAAAGATGTGCTACATATTGGGTGGGGTAAAAGTAGGTTTACAGCTGGTTCTCATGGAAAATAATACAATAATTAATAAATAATAATGCAAGAATAAATTGTTTCACATACAACTGTAATCCTACTTTTGCCCCACCTTTTATGTACAGTGGAATACTACTCAGCCATAAAGGATGAAATATTGCCATTTGCAACAACATTGATGGACCTTGAGGGTATTATGCTAAGTGAAATGTCAGAATGAAAAGGACAAACATATGATCTCACTCGTGGGATATACAACAACAAAAAAAAAAAAAGGAAAAAGAAACAAATGACCAAACAAAAGACAACAAAAGCAAACTCATAAATATGGACAACACATTGGGTATTACCAGAGGGGGAAGAGGGTGGGGGAGGGTGAAATGGGTAAGGGGGTCAAATATATGGTGATGGATGGAAGCTAAACTTTGGATGGTGAGCACACTATAGTGTATACAGGTACTGAATAATAATGTTGTGCACCTGAAACTTGTATAATGTTATTAGCCAGTATTACATTAATAAAAAAGCAAGTATTTTTAAAAAGGTGATCCATCTATGCTGTTGTAAATGGCAAGATTTCATTCTTTTTTTTATTGCTCTATAATATTTCATTGTATACATATCATATCTTCTTTATCCATTTATCTATCTTTGGACATCTAGGTTGGTTCCATATCTTGAGTATTGTAAATAATGCTGCAATGAACATAGGGTGCATACAGGGTGGGGCAAAAGTAAGTTTACAGTTATTCATATAGAAAATAAAACAATAATTAATAAATAATAATACAAGAATAAACTCTGTGTTTCATGTACTCACAACTGTAAATGTACTTTTCCCCCACTTTGGATATCTTTTTGAATTAGAATTTTGCCATTTGTGACAACATGAGTGGATCTAAAAGGTATTATAAGGTGAAATAAGTCAGGCAGAGAAAAACAATGGTTTTGCTTATATGTGAAATCTAAAAAAACAAAACAAGCAATCAAACAAAAACAAACCAAACACAGACCCATAGAAACAGAGACCAAAAGGATGGTTATGAGAAAGGATGGGATGGAGGGATGAGTGAAAAAGGGGAGGGGAATATAGTCAATAATACTGTGATAAATTTACAGTGACAGAAGATTACTAGAATTAGCAAGGTGATCACATTGTGAGGTATAAAAATGTTGAATAACTATATTGTACATCTTATACTAATGTAATCAATATAAGATTGTCTGCAAACTAGACTTAAATTTAAAAAAAAAAAGAAAAAAGAAAAAAAGTGAAATGTTAGAACTATTTTTTTAAAACCAGTACAGAACAAGGATCATCACTATTGCTCTTCAACATTGTGCTGAATGTACTAACTGCTAAGACAAGAAAAAACATCATTCTAAATGGTGACTCTCAAACCATTCACATTAAATTTCAGAACAAGACAGAAACCCCTAAAATTGCTATTAGCACTGATATTGTTTTTAAATCTTCCCCTGAGGATGTGTTTATTGATTTTTTTTTTGTTGTTATTTTAGAGAGAGAGAAAGGGAAAGAGAAGTAGAAACATCAATGTGAGAGAGAAACATCAATTGGTTGCCTCCCTTTCGTGCCCCGACTGGAGATTGAACCCACAACCTAGGTATATGACTGGGAATTGAACCCACAACCTTTTTGGTGTTTGATGCCCCCACCAGCTGAGCTACCTGGCCAGGGCAATAGCTGATATTGTTTTTGAGGTTCTAGCAAGTTGTAGAAGACACTATTTTAAAGCAATCAGTATAATTACTAGAAGAGAAGCAACAACATAATTGTATACCTAGAAAACCCAAGAAAGTATAGGAAAAAAAATTACTAGAATTAATGAGCTATTTTGGTAAGGTGGCTAAATACAAATCAAGTATTTTTTAAAATTTATCTTTATTGTTTAAAGTATTACAGATGTCCCCCTTCCCCCCCCCCTTTGAGCCCCTCTACTCTGCTCTCCTACCCCAGGCCTTCACTGCACTATTGTCTGTGTTCATGGTTTATAAACCATTTGAATTTTGCTTCAGGGAATCTATTACATAGGAATGAAAACACCAGTACATAAGGACATATGAACAAGGATGTTATTTATACTACTGTTTGTAGTTTGTAGTTTTTTCCTTCCAAAAAACTGGAAGGAAAGGGAATGTCTATCAGTAAAGGAATAGTTTAGTAACTTGTAGCACATCTGTGACATGGACTATTATCCAGACATTAAAATGAATTAAATCTAAACCAGTAGAGTTGAAGAATGTTACAATGTTCTTTGAAGTGAGATAAGCAACATGCAATATTTATAAATTGTACTTATTATTATTATGCTTATATGAACCTAGAAAACGGTATGGAAAGATACACAGATTTTTTCACTGGTTACCTTTGGGAGCAAGAAAAGATTAGGGATCAGATAATGTGAGGGGAGGACATAGTAGAGGAGGATGGGGAGGGGGAAAGAACAAAATAAGAACTCAATACATACAGGACAGACTTGGAGCAGATGCTAAAGTCTAAGAAGCCATCAATAATTGAAGAGAGAGACCTAATATAGTCACACAGAAAAGAATCTAGAATAGTGTCCTTAGTTTCTTATGTAAGAAGAATTATGGACTGATAGAACCTTTTGTTTATGATTGAGACTTCATTTTTTAGAGCAGGTTTAAGTTCACAGCCGGAGTCCTTACCAATGGAAACTGTGAGATAATAAATGAGTGTTGTTTTAAGACACTGAGTTTGCGGTAATTTGTTATACAGCAATAAAAAAATAAGTACAACAGGCTTCCTGTTTCCAGACACTATCCTGTGTAGGCAGATATATATAACTTTCATTCAAGTGTAGACAGGGCAGTTCTGGCCACTGGTTAACTATGTGAGATCTGTTTTCTGACCTCTAGCCCTTGTGTTGGGTATGTTCTGCCCTCATGCCATCAGTGATGTGAAAGCCTAATCATGATCAGTCCTCATGGGCTATAAAGTGTTACTACCCCATGCTCTCACTCGTACTCTACCATGGGTTACTTCTCTATTTCTAGAACAAAGAGAATTTACTTTCTTATTTTAAAAATAATTTTAAATGTTATATCTATCCTCTTTGTGTATTTAAAGTCAAAGGGGGAAGTTTATACATAATAGACATAATATTTTTCAGCCTGTAGAGCTAAAAGATCAAGCTGAATAATTAAAGATCTTTAATTGAAGATCTTCTGAGGGCTCTACAACAAAAAGGTCTGATTTTTATCAGTATAAATGCCCTCAAACTTCATTATGGATCAGATGATGAGGTTGAAATTAAATGTGGCCCAAATTTACCTGCCTTTCCCAGGTTTCCAAGTCTGTCATTTGCCCTTTTCTAATATACTGCCTACATTTTATAAAGTTTTAACAGTTTTATATATATTAAATAAATAATTCTGTAGTAAAGTTTTCTAATCATATATAGAGTGATCGAGGGGGATCTTTGCAAAGTTTTCTAGAAAGATAACAAAAGAAAGGTCTGACATTGAAAAAGAGTTAGATGTCTAGAAGTAAGAATGCTCAATCTGCAATTAATAAGCCAATAAAATAAATGGTCTCAAGAACAATAATGTCTTGTAAAATGCTGTACCTTGGAGGAGCCAGTGTCTGCTCTAGAAACTCCTCAATTTTAATGAAGTCTGTTTTCAATTCCTTGTTAAACACCAGGAAGGGAGGATTGGCACCTGGGGCTAAGTCCTTTAGCTCTTCGGGCTTTCTATGATTATTAAAAGTAAGCAGAGTTAGGTTTTTAGATAAGGCACACATCATACAGACACCAACATTTTATTGGTATCTACCAATTTCAATCCTAAGAATGAAACCTGTCCTGAATTCTCTTACCTGGTCATGTCAACAGTGGTCACATTGAATTTAACTCCTTTAAGCCAGAGGATCATGAAAAGGCGTTGGCAAAAAGGGCAGTTTCCAATACTCTCCCCATCACTTCCAGCCTATTAAGATAAAGAAAGGCCTCATTCATTCATTTGCTCAACAAGTCTGTATTGAGTGCCTATTGGGAAATGAACTAGTTGCCAGAAAAAAGTTAAAAGTACTTAACCTCATGGATTCTACCATTTGTGAGCAGGGAGAGATAATGAATCAAGTAATCTCATTGTATGTTAAATTACAAGTGTGGTGACTATATAATAAAAATCATAATAATAATACATTAAATATATATTACCAAGATTTATATAACAATTTCTTATGATGGACATTTCAAATATTCCAAAATTTTTGCTACTCTACTTCAGCAACAAATATTTTTTGGCATATAACTTGTTCTAATTCTAAGATTTATCTTTAGAGTTAATCTTTAAAATGAGAGTGCTGAGTAAAAAGTATGGGCATTTTCCATTTTGATAGATCTTGCCAAATTTCCTTCCTGAAAGGTATTCCATATGTTCATTGGTTGTTTGATTTCCTTATTTTATGAAGTGCTTGTTCATGAAAATTTTACATTTTTCTATTAAGGTGATGACTTTTTCCTTATTGATTTGGAAAAATTATTTGTATACTAAAGATATTAACTCTTTTGATACACATTACATGTAATTTTAAAAAAGCATGTCTCATAAAATTTATATTTTACATAAAATCTATCATTCTTTTTTTCCCTTCTATGTAGTCTGATTTTTCTGATATGCTTACACAGTAATATATATATATATATAAAGATTACAAAAATTACCTTGTTATATATTTTTAAAATGTTTTTTTAAAATATGTTTTATTGATTTTTAGAGAGGTAGAGGGATAGAGAGAAACATCACTGAAAGAGAGAAACATCATCAATCAGCTGCCTCCTGCATGTCCCCTACAGAAGATCAAGCCACAACCCAGGCATGTGCCTTGATTGGGAATCGAACCATGATCTCTTGGTTCATGGGTTGACTCTCAACCACTGAGCAACACTGACTGGTCAATTACTTTGTCATTTTTTTTTTATTATTAAGATGTTCTCTTGTGTTTTCTTCTAGAAACTTTATGGTTTAATTTTTGCATTTTTTTCATCTATTTGGAATTTATTTTGGTGTAAGAAATATATTGGGACTCCAGCTTTAATTCTTTTAATACTTTTTACAAATAATTAGTAGTTGACTTAGCACCAGGCATTTAAAAACCACTTTGTAAATTATATAATTGTCTAACCATTATACTGTACACCTGAAATAAATATACAATAATAATAATAAAGCCCATCCTTCTCCTACTGGTTAAACATAACTCACTTTTGGCTTTGAAATTTTATATATACTTGAGTTTATCTGTGGACTCACTATTTTTCATTCATTCATTCACTCTTCCAATGAATATTTACTGAACAAATAATTATGTGTTTAACATAGACCAGACATTATATATGCAGAAAACAGATATTAAAATAAACAAATAGAGAGATTGCAAGATAGCGGTAGATTGAGTGTAAGCTACACTGACACTCCCCAGGACCAAACTGGAATTACAACTAAAATATAGAAAAATCATCCTGAATAATCAACTGAAGACTAACTGGAGAGCCCCCTCATAACCGAGGACCTAAAGGGGAGACCACATAGAGATGGGTAGGAAGTGCAGAGCCATGGGAGGGCTGGCTGGGCTCCCACAAGCAGCAGCTGAAGGTCTGGAGGGCTATCTCAGCAGTGGGGGGTTCCCACTGAGGACTCTGGGACCTAAACCCCAAGCTGGGCTTCCCAGCCAAGAGCACCAAAACTGAGAAAGGTGCCCACATAACATCTAGCTGTGAAAAGCAGCAGGCTTTCTGTCTGCCAGGGACAGATGGCTAAGAATGCAGGAACCCTCTTAAAGGGCTAACACACAAAGTTTCATGTGTAGCCACTCACTTTGGGCTCCTGTGGAAGGAAGGCAGAGTGGAATAGAGTTGTGTGAGGAGTATCCAGGGATTCTGGCTTTGGGATAGAGCTCAGAGGGCAGTCATCTGGATTCTTGTGCTGAGCCATTTACCCATACAGCAGAGGACATGTTTCTCAGGCAGACATTTACTATCCAAGCAGCTTTTGCCTGAGAGGGAAGCAATTGCTCCACCCTGTGGAGTTCCTACAGCCTGAAGTTCATTAAAAGACTGAATAACAATCAGCCTCTGGGTGCTTTGAGCATTTGCCTGATTTGTTTCTGGACCCAGGGCTTGGAAAGCAGACCTTGATGCACATCTTGGTCTTTTCCAAATACACTCAGCCCCCAGCAGAGGGAACCACAAGATGTGGAGTGTGGAAAGCTTCAAACAGGGTACTCACTCAAGGCCAGTCACAAACAGCATCAGACATGGGCCTGCACCAGAGACCATCCAAAAGACTGAGAGTCCTAGCAGATCTACCTAATATATAGAAACAAATCCAAACAGGCTGCCAAAACGGGGGGACAAAAATAAGAAACATTTTTTTAAAAAGGTGGATAATTAAGGCTGTGAGACAACCATGAAATATAACAATATGTGCATAACATGATTACCAGAAGAGGTTGAAAGTAAGCAAGTGTTAGAGAACCTGTTTGAAGAAATAATGGCAGAAAACTTCCCTAACTGGTGAAGGAAAAAGTCACACAAGTTCAAAAGGCACAGAGAGTCCCAAGCAAGAAGAATCCAAAGAGGCCCACACCCAGACACATCAATTAAAATGCCAAAAATTCCAGACAGAGAGAATCTTAAAGGCAGCAAAAGAAAAGCAATCTGTTACCTATAAAGGAGCTCCCATAAGGCAGTCAGCTGACTTCTCATCAGAAACTCTACAGGCCAGAAGAGAATGGCGTGAAGTATTCAAGGTAATGAAAAGCAAGGATCTGAAACCAAGACTACTCTATCCAGCAAGGTTATCACCCAAAATAGATGGTGAAATAAAGAGCTTCCCAGACAAAAAGAGGCTAAAGGAGTATATCACCACCAAACCAGCATTGCAAGAAATGTTAAAGGGACTACTGTAATAAGAAGTAGAAATAGAAAGAGAGAGAAGCATAGGCATAAAGAAATAAAATGGCAATAGATAAGTACCTATCAATAATAACTTTAAATGCAAATTAATTAAATGCCCCAGTCAAAAGAAGTGGGGTCACTGAATGGATAAGAAAACAAGGCCCAAATATATGCTGTCTACAAGAGACCCATCTCAGAACAAATGACTCACACAGGCTGAAAAAAAAACTTCTGGTGGACTTTAAGGGAGAGATCAACAGCAATACAGTCATAGTAGGGGACTTTAACACCCCACAGACTTTACTGGATAGATCTTCCAGACAAAAAATCAACAAGGAAACAGTAACTCTAAATGACACACTAGATCAGATAGAATTAATTGACATTTATAGAACATTTCACCCCAAAGCTGCAGAATATACATTCCCCTCAATGCACATGGGACATTCTCATAGATAGACCACATGTTAGGACACAGAACAAGTCTCTACATGTTCAAGAAGATTGAAATCTTATCAAGCATCTCCTTGGACATTTACATCTTGGAATACTATACAGCTATAAAAAAGAAGGATCCCTTACCCTTTGATACAGCATGGTGGGACCTGGAGAGTATTATGTTAAGTGAAATAAGCCAGTCAGAGAATGACAAGTATCACATGATCTTACTTATATTTGGAATCTAATGAAAAAATAAACCAATGAGCAAAATAGATCCAAAGACATAGAAGCATGGAACAGACTGATGAATCTCAGGGGGAGGGTGGGGAGAGATTAACCTAAAAACTTATATACATATATGCATAACTCATGGACATAGACAATAGTGTAGTGAAGACCTGGAGAGGGGGGTGCAAGGTAGAGAGGATCAATGGAGGGAAAAGAAGAACATTTGTAATACTTTTAACAGTAAAGATAAATTAAAACATAAAAAATAAAAATAACAAATAAAATGAAATAGTCCCTTAGTTTTAAACCGAGATAAAGTCTTTGAAAAGTTTTAGAAAGAAGGTCATGCATGTTATGAGTATGTGTAAGAGAGAAATGTAGTTTAAATGGAGCCTATGAGGGAGGCCTTTCCTGAAGAAGTTGCAGTTTAACTGAGTTCAAAGGATAGATACGTGTTATGTTAACTAGATAAATGGTCATGAAAAGGGCATTTTAAATAGAGGGATTCACACATACAAAGGTGTTGCAACAAGTTTGAGCAGGCATATATGAGGAACTGAAAGAGGGGTCTATGTGGTTTGAATTCAGAGAGTGAGAAAGAGAAGAGGAAAATTTAATAAACTGGGCTATATCAAAGGTAAAATCTGATTTTCAAAAGAACTGTTAAGAAAATGAAAAACATCTTGAATTTAAAATATACTAAAATATATGAATAAAGAACTTCTACAACTCAATAACAGAACACCCAATTACAAATGAGCAAGAAATTTAAACACTTTATAAAAGATATATAGATGGTAAATGAGGACATGAAAAGATGCTCAACATCATTAGTCACCAATAAAATGCAAATTAAACCCACATTGAGTTACCATTACACACACATTAGCACAGCTGAAGTTAAAAAGACTGACCATAACAAGTATTGGCTGGAATGTGGAACAACTGGAGCTGATTCAGTGCCATTGGGAGTGGAAAACAGTCCAACTGGTTTATAAAGAGTTTATCAAGGTTAAAACCTAAGTATTAACATTCTAGGTATTTTCCCAGGAGAAATGAAAGCACATGTCTCTTGAAAGACATGTACATGAATGTTTATATCAAATTTATTCACAATAGCCCCAAACTGGAAACAACTCAAATGTCCTTAATGGACAGACAAATATGGCAGATCTATACAAGGGAAACTTCAGCAATAAAACAAATGAGCTATTATTGATGCATACAATATGAGCAAATCTCAAAATAATTATGCTGAGTAAAAGAATCCAGACAACAAAAAGAGTACATATTGCATGATTCAGTCTGTAGAAATTTTTAGAAAATGAAAACCAATCTATCCTGATAAAAAACAGATCATTGATTGCCTAGCAAGGGAGTAGTGGGATAAGGTAAGGAAGACTGACTGCATTGATTGACTGGAAAGAGACATAGGGAACTTAATGAGGTGATGGAAATACTCTATATTTTGATTGGGGTGGTTGTTACAATGTGTGTATAGATTTGTCAAAAGTCCTTGGATGCACTTAAAATGTGTGCATCTTATTTTATACAAATTATACCTCAATGAAATATATTAAAATAGAGAAGTACAAAAAATGGAACAGCCCAGCCAGTTTTGCTCAGTGGTTGAGCGTCACCCTATGAACCAGGAGGTCACAGTTCGATTCCCGATCAGGGCACATGCTTGGGTTGCAAGTTCCATCCCCACTGGGAATCGTGCAGGAAGCAGCTGATCAATGACTCTCTCATCATTGATGTTTCTCTCTCTCTCTCCCTCTCACTTCCTCTCTCTGAAATCAATAAAGACATATTTTTTAAAAAGTGGAACAAAAACCTTTCAAATAAATAATTATGAGGGGTTTGCAGTCATTGCAATGACAAAGGTAAGGGTATGAACATGGAAGGGGGTGCCGGAGAGATGGTGAAGAATGGGATCACTAAAGGAGAGAAAGTCAAGGATCTGAGAGGTCAGAGTATTGGAAGAGTCATCTGTATAGATATTAAAATTGCCAAGAATTAAGATAAGACTAGTGTTGGAGCGAGTGACAATGATCCAGGAGTGAAAATCCTCAAGAAATAAGGCAGAGTAACCAGGGGTTTGGAAGACTACTATAACAAGGAGAGGTAGTGGGTGGTTTAGTCTGATTTTCTGAGACTCAGCCTAGTTATTTCTGTGGACAGGGGTGGCAGAATGGTCTGAATGAGGAGCAAGGATACCTACCCCATTTCCAGACACAGTGGTAAGAAGAATGAGGAAGAAAAGGCAGCCACTTCTTGAGAGGGTTATAGCTGATGTAGTGTCCTCATGGGAGATCCAGGTTTTAGACACCTCAATCTAAACATATCCCAAACTAAATTTCCTCCCTGTTCTTTACTCCACACACTAACTTACTTTTTCTTTAAGGCTCCTAATCCAGTAGCAGTCACTGTCATGTATGGACTAAATTGTGCTTCCCCGGCCCTGCCAATTCATATGTTGAAACTCTAACATCCAATGTGATCGTAATTGGAAGTGAGGACTTTGGGAAGTAGTTAGATTTATGAAGATGGGGTTCTTATGATGGGACTTGCCTGAGTAAGAAGAGACCAAAACTCAAACTCTCTCTCTCTGTTTTTCTCTCTGTCTCTGTCTCTTTCTCTGTCTCTCTTTTTCTTTCCTTTTCAAGAACACAGCCAGAAGGCAGCCAAATATAAGCCAGGAAAAGAGTTCTCACCAGAACCCGACCATGCTGGCATCTTGATCTTGGACATCCAGCCTCTATAACGGTGAGAAATAAATATCTGCTCTTGTAACCATACAGTTTATAGTATTTTGTTATGGTAGCCTGAGCAGATAAGACACTATTCCAGGTGACCAAACTAGAAACTTGGTAATAATCCTTTTCCTTCACCCTGAATATTGAATCCAACTATTAATTCGTGTTAGTTTTATCTATAAATAACCACCAAATAAGTTCATTTCTCTCATTTGCCATGGTTATTATGTCATTTATTCATTCAATGTTTATTTGATGTTTACTATCTGTCCAACACTATTAGATGCTAGCTTTCCAAGTCCAACCTATCAGCATCTCTCATCTCTTGAATCTATTTTTCCTCTTTTGCCTCAGTCTATACAAGGAAATAAAAGATACTGCATCTTACAGTATCTCTGATCAGATTCTCTGATCTGTCATTTCTACTAGTAATATTAAGGTCCAAGAAGCCAAGGGCATAATTCTAATTTTTAAGTAAATTTTTCTTTCCCTGGCAGTGGGTGCAACAGAGAAAAATCATGTTTATTGTTACTCTTTGTGATGTGATGGAGTGAAGAGATATGGGAAGTAGCAACCAACCTTGGCAGCTGCATTTCTTTTGAAACAGAAACCAGACTGAGGATACAATCACAACTGGTGTTAGTGAGTGGAAACATGATTAGGGGTGGGAGGCAGGAAGAAAAGTGGACTCTGATAATAGATACAGCAGGAAGGGTGGATCACCTTTGGCAAAAGGAAAGGCAAAACAGTGAGGTGTGGGGGAAATGCAGTAAAGTTTTACAGGAAAACTGTATTTTTTTTTCTGTTTATAATATGCTGATTTGAAGTGCCTTAGCATAAAATTTTAGGATGTAAGTTTTCTAGCCTGATTGATGAACTATCTACCTCTTAAGTGTCTTTAGCTGGCAAAAACAGGATGTGGTCATTCACCGAAACAACTTATTTCTCTGTGTTTGTGATCTAAGTTTT
This sequence comes from Miniopterus natalensis, assembly GCF_054644295.1. Classification (NCBI taxonomy): domain Eukaryota; kingdom Metazoa; phylum Chordata; class Mammalia; order Chiroptera; family Miniopteridae; genus Miniopterus; species Miniopterus natalensis. Next base: position 69,491,356 of record NC_142103.1, read on the forward strand.
TAAACATAAAAAATGATAATAGCCACAATATATGACATTTATTAAGTGTTAACTATGTTAACAACTACTCTGTTTTACATATTTGTTTTATTTAATCCTCACACTGAAGATGATCTTGTGAGGTAAGTTCTGTTATTACTTGTGTTTTACAGATGAGGAAATTGAGACTCAGAGAAGCTGACTTGCTCAAGTACCCTCATCTAGACAAGAGCTGATAACGTGTACTCTTTTCACATAGCAAATCCAGTACTGTTTACTCCAGAATTTACACTCTTTAATGACACTTTCTCCCATCTAATAGTTTTGTTGGATTTTTAAAAAATTAATTGGTTGTTATGATAGTTCTAAGGGAGTTTGAAAATGGTCTGAACATTCGGAGAAGAGTATCATCTCTTTCTTCTTTCCCACGTAGACAAAATGTTCTTGACAAAATATTACATTCAGAATTTTGGTCCAAATGTCAGATGCTATAATGTTATGTACAAACCTACTAAAATTTAATTTTAGAGTGCTTGGTAGAAAACACAAAAATTTCATTTAACAATGAACAACAAACCAATAACATAAACCATTTAGATAAAATAAACTGTTAGAACATTTTTTGATTTTAGTACTTGGATAGAAATCTTGCCCAAATCATACAGAGCTGAAAGGCAATGTTTCACTGACTATATGGAACACATAGGTGGTGTAATATAAATTCTTAATTATAGTAGGAAAGTGCTTAATCTGTTATAGGAATCTCATCAGGGCAAGGGGAAGAAGTTGTGGTAGGGTTTTCAAGCTACAGCCAGAGGTAACTGGGGAAATCACAGACTCATTTAATCTTTAGAATGATACTTCATCATCTATAAATGAGATACCATTGATAAAGAACAGTGCTTTTAAAAGTTACTCAACATTTTTCATCCTTCTCAATTTTTGCACCCCCTTCCACTATCTTCTATTAAACTTCTAGAGATCAGCAGAACACATCTTAAAGCAAAGCAAAGCAAAAACCTGGACCAGATAATACTCAAGATTCTTCCAGAAAATCTTTTATTTGTATCAGTGTCATTAGATAAGCTTACATCTAAAAGATTCCATCTGATGAAATTCTGGAATTGTTTTCAAAAAAGCTTGCCAAATTGAAAAGCATTGAATAAGATTAGACATAGCTATTTTATTTTATTTTGTTTTTATTTATTTATTCTAAAAATTTAATTAATTTTTTTTTCATCACCTTTTAGCCCCTCTATGCCCTCTACCACCTCCACCCATCCCCTCCACTCCCACAATCACCACACTGTTGTTCATAGACATAGCTATTTTAAAGGATTGGAATCTTAACTCTGTCATTCACTGCCTATGTGACCTTGGACAAAGTTAGTTAGTTGCTCTTTGCTTTAGTTTCTGTATCCATAAAATATGGTTACTAATAAACCACTTAGCACAGTGCATGCCATATAGTAAATAATAAATAATTAGTTATTTTAACCTGAAAGTTATTATTTAATGCAATATTTGCTCATCCAATGTATACTTTTCTAATTTCTGTTTAGATTACCACCCAAATATGGGAAATCTATGAAGATAAATACCCAGGTCAACACCAACCACTGGTTACAGTGTGATTAGATTGAATGAACAGTTAGAAAAAAGAAACACTTCAGTTACCCTATGAAAAGACATTACCTCTGGTTTGGAATTGGTAAATGTAAAAGGCCAGTTAGAAAAATTAAGGCTTATTTATATCATGTCTGAGCAGTCACATATTTTGCTAGAATCCAGAGATAAGACAAGTAGTTCTTATACCTCATGGCCCAGTAAACACTTATTTGGATTACTTTGCAATGCAAGAATTCAAGGGTCTCTCTCTGCTACAATTTTGAAAAGGCAGGTTGATTATGTCGTTGGTGTATATATGTCACCCGTTGTTAAATATTTAAAAATAATTAGAAAAATATTACTTTGGCTAACTGAAGTGTAAGCTAACATTTGGTAAGCATACCTTATTCTATATCTTTGTATGCCACCAAGAGGCTATATATAGTTTTAGAGGCAAGTTACTTATACTTTATTGCCTTAGTTTACTTATCTAGAAATGATGAGGACAATATTACTATAATGATGAGCACTACTACCACTATTACTACTGATCTACTACTACTACTACTACATCTCTTAAGTTGTTGTTAGCACCAAATAAGACAATATATGTAAATTGTTTTAAAAACACCAGGTATGATATAAGAGTTTGTTGTTATTGTTATCATCTTGAATACTTCCAATAGTCAATGAAAGTAGAGAGAAAAAATAGTTAATATAAGCAAGGATTTAGGAAATTATGTAATTTCTATTTGGAATAACCCATGCACAATTATTTATCTTGATGAGCTAATTTAGAAACACATGTTCCTTTCTCCTGCTTTAGGGGTTTTCCAAAGGGCTTTTCTGAGAAGTTAAGGCAAAAAAACACCACCACCAAGGCAGACCATAAAGAGGAAACATAACATTCTAAAATGCTTCCTTCTCACGTAACAGGCACACAAACTGTTCGCTTTTTTCTTCTTTAATATCCATGTGACCCTGTTGTGATGTTTGTCCATTGTGGGAGAATTTTAGAAAGCTCTGTCTGCGTTATGTGTGGGAATGGGGTTCTCAGGCTAGCCTTGAACCTCTTCTCCCATTTAGGCCTTCCGAAACCTATTGCATAAAATACAGATTGTGAGAGCTGTAAAACCCTTAAGGATCATTTTGCAGCCTTTCATTGCATAGATGGAGAAACAAAAGTTGACAGGGAGGAAGGGATTTGTCCAAGGTTACATAGGAAACCACTAAGAATACAATTTAGTTGTTCTGACTACCAACCAGTCTAGTGTTCCTTCCACCATATCTCCTTGCCTCTTCCAAGTGAGATGTTTTCCTACTGTTATCTAAGAACAACCAAACACCCAGGCATCCTTCTAGGACTCAGAATAGAAATATGATTTCAAAATTATTTCCTATCTCTAGCCCAAATGTTGTCTTTTTTATGAAGCTAAGGTCCACTGTCAAGAAATAGTATGTTCTGTATTCTGTTATTAAAGCTAGAAAACTTACCTTGACAAAAAGCTCAATCTCAGGGTCTGCTTGAATGTTGGGTCTCAGGCCTGCCATCTTTCTGTTTTCACTGCCAGTTGTCAGCCCCTGACTTCTCCACCATTCACAGTACTTGTGAATTCTTTTCTTCCAGTTTTATCCAAAGGCTCAAATACAGTTGGTGCTTTAAGAGAATAGTCCAGTTTTTATTGGACTGAGTCAGAGCTGGGACCAATTTTTCTTCTCAAGAGGTGGGAGGCAGAGAATTCTAGATGCTTGAGAACAACTCTTGAATTTGTTTTCCTTCTTCCTCTTGACCTATCGTTTGAATCAAGGAGGAGCCAAAGGGGTGTGTATAAACTGGCTAGCTAGAAAGATGAGGGTGTTTCCACCGAAGTTTCAATGCCATGAGTCAGCATAGGAGAAACAAACACACACAAACACACACATGCAGTTCTGGCTTCTATATATCAAGTACACCAGATGTTCTCTAAAGCCTCCCTTTGAGTCCTGGGCTCTATGCCCAGAATATGGCCTCTTATTACTCTTCTTGTAACCTGACAGCAGCAAAAAGGGCTTCCAGGAACAGGACCAGAAATGACTTAGGTTTTATCATTGAAAAGGATGTTTATCTAATGATACTGACTAAAAGGAGGTTAAAAAAGTGTACTTCATCAAGTGTCTCCACCCCCAATTCTACTGCTTACACAGCGAGATTTCCCTTCTGGGTTGCAAATTTCACTTCTCTCTTCTTAACCAGGGAATGTTTGCTGGGGTGGTTGAGTCTGGGGGCTTCTTTTGATTGCCCCACCTCATTCTTCATCTTGGAAGTGTGGACTGGGATAGATCACTACTTTTTTTGGCATCCATGTTAGGAATCACAAGCAGTTGTGTATCTACTTCTCAATACTGGGAACAGCAGTAAAATATCCAAACATGACTCAGTGACTGCTGTGTTTCTAGCAGCTGTGTTTTCTGCCTGTCAGGAAGGGGGGGGGGGCTGGATTAATAAACCTCTTTGGTAGGAAGAGTCTCTTTCTGATTGGAGCCAAAGTGAACATAGATCCACCGGTTGGGCAGTTTTGTGACCCTCTTTCTGCAACACCAAATGACCCCCATGATGATATGGGCTGTACATGCACCTGCCATTGACCACATGTAAAGGATTTACAGAATAAGAGGCTCTTGACAAAACCCTATCTATGCCACACCTGCAGGTTCTAAGCAAGGAGTGGCTGATATGAAGGTGGGTGTCCAAGGCATGGGACCTGATGATTTCCCAAATGGCCAATAAATGAGAAGGAAATTGTGATAGACATCTGCTGAGCTAACCTGGAGGGTGAGTTTAGAATTGGCTGTTTGGCAGGACTTGGTGAATGCTTTGGTCATATTTTTACTCTGTTCATTCATTCTTGTATTCCAAAGACAATCAATGAATGCTTGCTCTGTGCCAGGATGCTGATCCACTCACCGAGATTGGCAGCACAGAGGGACAGTATGTTTTGGAAGACAACAGGAATTCAACTTTAAGCATGCTGAGTCTGAGGCACCCCCTACTCTTCCCCAATCCCTGTATCTAATCAGGACAAAGTCTTGTCACTTCTGCCTTTTGGATATTTTTAAAACCCATCCACTTCTGTTTGCCCTCCACTGCTACTCCAAATTTCAAGCCAGAATCATTCTTTTTCAGTGCTTAAAAAAAATTTTTTTTCAGAAGACCCAAATCATTGCCTTAATGGGATAACCACCATTCCTACCATCCCCACAGCAGCAGCAACAACATACAACAGCCTATTGAGCTCTGTATGATCCCTAATAAACTGTCAAAGTGATGAACTTTCTTTTTTCTATAATTTTTTCCCATCACTATTTATTTCCTCTTTCACTTCTACCCACCCCTCCCCCCCACAGTCACCACATTGTTGACCCAGCCAATGAGTTCTTTCTCCTTTTTTTTTTCTTTTTTGCTCAATCCCTATGCACCCCCAACACCCCCTCCCACCAGAGCTGTCTGCCTGCTCTCTATCTATGAGTCTGTCTCTATTTTGCTTGCTAGTTCAGTTTGTTCATTAAATCCCACATATTGAACCCTCAACCTGGGTATGTGCTCTGATTGGGAATCAAACCTGCCACCTTTTGGTGTATGGAACATCGCTCCAGCCAACTGACCCACACCTGCCAGGGCTGCAGGCTGGTTTTATTCTTTTGCATGTAGCTTTTCATTTTGCCAGCACTATTTATTGACAATGCTTTCTTTTCTCCATTTTACAATTTTGTTTCCTTTTTAGAAAATTATTTGGCTACACATATGTAGATTTATTTCTCATCTCTCAATTCTGTTACATTGGTCTGTGTGTCTCTTTTTCTGCTAATATCATGGTGTTTTGATTGTCGTCACTTTGTAGTATAATTTGCAATCAGGGAGTGTGATACCTTGGCTTTGTTCTTTCTTTTCAGGATTGCTTTGACTATTCAAGGTCTTTTGTACTTCTATAAAAATTTAAGGATTTTTTTGGGTTTTATTTCTGTGAATAATGTCTGGGATTTTGATAGGTATTGCATTGAATTTGTAGATTGCTTTAGGTAATATGGATAGTTTAACAATGTTAATTCTTCCAATCTATGAATATATTTTCATTTATTTGTATTTTCTTCAATTTCTTTCAACAAAGCCTTGCAGTTTTAAGTATACAGTTCTTCACCTCCTTGGTTAAATTTATTCTTTTTTCTGATAATTCATTGTTAGTATGTAGAAACACAACATATTTTTGTATATTGATTTTATATTTTGCAACTCTACTGTTTTTGTTTATTATTTCTAATAGTTTATGGTGGAATCTTTATGGTTTTCTCTATGTAAGACAGTGTCAATTAAGAGACTAAGATCAATCACCCTGCAGGCAGAGGCAGACCACTGGAAGATTTGAGTCTTTGCCTGATCTGTTTCTGGACTCGAGTCTTGGAAAAGCAGACTTTGCTGTGCATCTTAGTCCTATTCAAATTCACCCAGCCCCAGTAGATGGAACAATAAGTCATGGTTATTGACAGCTCCAAACAGGGTACACAAGGCTAGTCACAAAGAGCATCTGGCATTACCCTGCACCAGAAACCATCCCAAAAGACTGAGAGTTCTAAAAGATCTACTTAAAACATAGAAACAAGCCCAAATGGGCAGCCAAAATGGGGAGACAAAAAACAAAAAAACAACAAGCTCCAAATGAAAGAACAAGAGAAGTCTCCAGAAAACAGGATAAGAAAAGATATGGAAACTATGAAGGATGACAAAACATAAATAAAGAATACACTGGAAGGAATAAACAAGATAAGAGGAAGTTGAGGATTAGATCAGTGAATTAGAAGAAGGGTAGAAAAAATCACTCAAAGATCCAAAAAGAAAAAAACAATTAAAAAACAGGGTAGTTGAAAGCAGCTGTAAGACAACATGAAATGTAACAATATTCATATTATTGGAGTACCAGAAGAGGTAGAAAGTAAGCAAGAGTTAGAGAACATGTTTGAAGATATAACGGCAGAAAACTTTCCTAACTGGTGAAGGAACAAGTCACACAAGTTCAAGAGGCACAGAGAGTCCCAAGAAAGAAGAACCCAAAGAAGTCCATACCCAAATACATCAAAATTAAAATGCCCAAAATTCAAGACAAGGAGAGAATCATAAAGTCAGCAAGACAAAAGCAATCTGTTACCTACAAAGGTGCTCCCATAAGGCAGTGAGTTGATTTCTCATCAGAAACTCTACAGGCCAGAAAGGAAAGGCATGAAGTATTCAAGGTAACGAAAAGCAAGGATCTGAAACCAAACTACTCCATCCTGTAAGGTTATCATTCAAAATAGATGGTGAAATAAAGAGCTACCCAGATTTTTAAAAAGGCTAAAGGAGTTTATTACCATTAAATCAGCTTTGCAAGAAATGTTAAAGAGAATGCTATAATAATAAGTAGAAATAGAAAGAGAGAGAAATACATGCTCGGCTGGGCGTGGCTCAGCGGTTGAGCGTCGACCTAGGATCCAGGTGATCAGGGTTCGAGTCCCTGTCAGGGCACATGCCCAGGTTTCGGGCTGCAGCTGATCAATGACTCTCTCATCATTGATGTTTCTATCTCTCTCTCTCCTCTCCTTTCCTCTCTCTGAAATCAATAAAGATATTAAAAAAAAAAAAAGAAACAAAGAGAGAAATATAGGCATAAAGAATTAAAATGGCAATACATAAGTACCTATCAATAATAACCTTAAATGTAAATGGATTAAATGCTCCAATCAAAAGGCATAAGGTAGTTGAGTGGATAAGAAAACATGACCCAAATATATGCTGTCTCCAGAGACTCACTTCAGAACAAAAGACTCACACAGGATGAGAGTGAAGGGATGAAAAATTTTTCCATGCAAATGGAAATGAAAAAAAAGCTTGGGTAGCAATACTCATCTCTAATAAAATAGACTTCAAAATGAAAACCATAATTAGAGACAAGAAAGGTTACTACATAATACTAAAGGGATCAATCCAACAAGAGGATATAACCCTGATAATCATATATGCACTCAATATAGGAGCACCTAAGTTTATAAAACAACAACAACACAGAAGACAACTTCTGGAGGACTTTTAGGGAGAGAGTGACAGCAATACAGTCATAAGAGGAGAATTTAACACTCCACTGACTTCACTGGAGAGGTCTTCAAGACAAAAAATCAACAAGGAAACAATGACCCTAAATGACACACTAGATCAGATGGATTTAATTGATATTTAAAGAACATTCCACCCCAAAGTTGCAGAATATACATTCTCCTCAAGTGCACATGAAACATTGTCAAAGATAGACCACATGTTAGGACACAAAACAAGTCTCTACAAGTTCAAGAAGATTGAAATCATATCAAGCATTTTCTCAGATCACAATAGCATGAAATTAGAAATCAACTATATTAAAAACACTATAAAACATTCAAACACATGAAGGCTAAATCATGTGTTAGTAAATACTGAATGAGTTACCAAAGAAATCATGGAAGAAATAAAGAAACTTGCTGGAAACAAATGAAAATGAACAACAACAACCCAAAATCTATGGGACACAATGAAAGCAGCCTTGAGAGGGAAGCTTATAGCATTACAGGCCTACCTGAAAAAATAAGAAAAACTTGTAATAAAGTCTCTAACCCTACAACTTAAAGACTTAGAAAGACAACAATAAGAAAAGCCCAGAATAAGTAGAAGGAAGGAAATATTAAAGGTCAGAGCAGAAATAAATGTCATAGAGTCTAAAAAACATACAAAAGATCAATGAAACCAAGAGCTGATTCTTTGAAAAGATAAACAAGACTGATGACCCTTTAGCCAGACTCACCAAGAAACAAAGAGAGAAGACTCAAATAAATAAAATAAGGAACAAAAGATATGAAGTGACAACTGACCCAACAGAAATACAAAGCATTATAAGAAAATACTATAAACAGCTATACACCAACTACCTACACAACCTGGACAAAATGGACAAATTCTTAGAAAAATACAACCTTCCAAAACTCAATCAGGAAGAGTTAGGAAAGCTGAATAGGCCTATAACTACTGATGAAGTTGAAGCAATAATCAAAAAACTCCCAGCACACAAAAGCCCTGGTATGGACAGCTTCATAGAGGAGTTTTACCAAATAGTCAAAGAAGAAGTAATACCTACCCTCCTCAAAATATTCTAAAAACCCAAGAGAAAGGGAAACTTCTAAACTCTTTTTACAAAGCCAGCATTAGTCTAATTCCAAAACCAGATAAAGACACTACAAAGAAAGAGAATTACAGGTCAATATCCCTGGTGAACATAAATGCTAAAATTCTCAACAAAATATTAGCAAATTGGACCCAGCAACATATTAAAAAGATCATACACCATGACCAAGTGGGTTTTATTCCAGGGATGCAAGGCTGGTACAATATTTGCAAATCAATAAATGTGACACATCACATAAACTGAAAGACAAAAATCACATGATCATGTCAATATATGCAAAAAAAGCATTCAACGAAATCCAACACCCATTTTTGATAAAAATTCTCAGTAAAGTGGTAATAGAGGGATCATACCTCAGCATAATAAAAGCCATATACAACAAGCCCACAGCTAACATCATAAAAAATGGCAAAAACTAAAAGCATTTCCCCTAAGAACAGGAGCAAGACAGGGTGTCCACTTTCACCACTCTTATTCAACATAGTACTGGCATGGCAGTACTATCCACAGCGATCAAACAAGAAGAAAGCATAAAAGTCACCCGAATTGGAAAGGAAGAAGTAAACTGTCATTATTTGCAGTTGACATGATATTGTGTATAGAAAATCCTAAAGACTCCACCAAAGTACTACTAGATTTAATAAATGAATTTGGCAATGTAGCAGGATACACAATTAACACCCAGAAACTGATGGCATTTTTAAACACCATAATGAACTCTTAGAAAGAGAAACTAAAAAACACACACAACAATCCCATTTATCATTGCAACAAAAAATTAAGATACTTAGGAATAAACTTAACCAAGGAGATAAAAAAACAACAACTGTATTCAGAAAACTACAGGACCTGCAAAAAGAGATAGAGGAAGATATAAATAAGTGGAAGAATACAACGTGTTCATGGATTGGAAGAATTAATATCTTTAAAATGCCCATACTACCCAAAGCAATCTATAAATTCAATGCAATCCCCATTAAAATACCAATAGCATGTTTCACAGATCTAGAACAAACACTTCAAAAACGTATATGGAACAACAAAAAAAGACCCCGAATAGCCAATGTAATCTTGAGAAAAAAGAACAAAGTTGGAGGGATCACAATACCAGATGTCAAGTTATACTACAAAGCCACTGTAATCAAAATAGCCTGGTTCTGGCACAAGAACAGGCACATAGATCAGTGGAACAGAAAAGAGACCCCAGAAATAGACACAATCCATCATGCTCAATTAATATTTGACAAAGGAAGCAAGAACATACAGTGGAGTAAAGACAGTCTCTTCAATACATGGTGTTGTGAAAATTGGACAGATACATGCAAAAAAATGAAACTAGACCACCAACTTAACCACACACAAAAATAAACTCAACATGGATACAAGACTTAAATGTAAGATGTGAAACCATAAAAATCCTAGAAGAAAACATAGGTAGGAAAATCTCAGACATCTCTTGTAGCAGTGTTTGCCCATACATCTCCTAGGGTAAGAGAAACAAAGGAGAAAATAAACAAATGGGACTACATCAAAATACAAAACTTCTGCAAGGCAAGAGAAACCATCAACAAAACAAAAAGAGGGCCCACTGTATGGGAGAACATATTTGCCAATGACACATCTGAGAAAGGGTTAATATCCAAAATATATAAGGAACTCTTACAACTTAACAAAAGGAAGATAGTCTAATTTAAAAATGGGGAAAGGACCTAAATAGACACTTCTCCAAAGAGGACATACAGATGTCCAAGAGACATATGAAAAAATGCTCAAAGTCACTAATCATCAGAGAGATGCAAATTAAAATGACATTGAGATATCACACCTGTCAGAATGACTACCATCATCAAATCATCAAATGACAAGTGCTGGCAAGGGTTTGGAGAAAAGGGAACCCTAGTACAGTGCTGGTGGGAATGCAGACTAGTTCAGCCACTATGGAAAACAGTATGGAGTTTCCTCAAAAAATTAAATATGGAACTACCATTTGACCCAGTGATCCCACTTCCAGAAATATATCCTAAGATACCCAAAACAGCAATCAGAAAGAACTTCTGCACCCCTATGTTCATAACAGCACAATTTACAATAGCTAAGGTCTGGAAACAGACCAAGTACCTATTAGTAGATGAGTGGATAAACAAAAGTGGAATTTACATTATGGAATACTATGCAGCTGTAAAAAAGAAGGATCTCCTACCCTTTGGGACAGCATGGATGGAACTGGAAAAATATTATGCTAAGTGAAATAAGCCAGTCAGAGAAATACAAGTACCACATGATCTCACTCATATGTGGAATATAATGAACAAAGTAAACATGAACAAAATAAATCCAGAGACATAGAAGCATGGAACAGACTGAGGAATCTCAGAGGGAAGGCAGAGGTGGAGGAGTGGGTAGGAAGAGATTAATCAGAGAACTTATATGCATAAATGCATAACCCATGGGCACAGACCATAGTGTGGGGAAGGCCTGGGGTGGGAGGGATGCAGGGTGGAGGGTATCAATTGGGAGGAAAAAAGGGAGACATCTGCAATACTTTCAACAATAGATTTTTTAAAAAGATCGTGTTATCTGCAAATGATGAGAATTTTAAGTTTTTCTTTCCAATTTTGACTCTTTTATTTCTGTTTCTTGCCTAATTGCTCTGGCTAGGGCTTCTGGTACTATGCTGATTAAGAGTGTTGATAGTGGGTACCCTTGTCTTGTTTCTGAACTCAGCAGAAAACTTTCAGTTTTTCACCACTGAGTATGACACTAGCTGTGTGTTTGTCATATATGGCCTTTATTATGTTAAGGTACTTTGCTTCTGTACTAATTTTATTGCAAGTTTTTATTTTATTTTATCATAAACGGATGTAGTATCTTGTAAATGCTTTTTATGCATCAATTGAGACAATCATTTGAGTTTAATGTGGTGTATTACATTGTTTGATTTACAAATGTTGAACCATCCTTGCATCCCTGGAATGACTCTCACTTTATCATGGTGTATGATTTTCTTAATGTGTTGTATTAGATTTGCTCGTATTTTGTTGAGGATTTTTTTTATGGTGGTGGTCAATAATATAAGTTTAAGATTGCTATTGTCTTTTTTAAAAAGTTAAATTTATTGGGGTGAACATTGGTTAATAGGATCACATAGGTTTCAGGTGTAGATTTCTATGTTACAAGATCTGTATATTGCACTGTGTGCCCACCACCCAAAGTCAAATAAATGTTCATCAGAGAAATTGGCCTGTAATTGTGTGTATGTGTTGTTTTTGCCTGGTTTGATATTACGGTAATGTAGGCCTAATAGAATGAGTTGGTAAGCATTCCATTCTCTTCAAGTTTTTGGAAAGTTTGAGAAGGACATATGTTAAATGTTCTTTGAATGTTTGGTAGAATTCCCCAGTGAAGCCATCTAGTTCTGGATTTTTGTTTTTGGGAAGGTTTTTGATTACTGTTTCATTTCCTTACTAGTAATCAGTCTATTTGGGTTTTCTAATTATGTATGATTCAGTCTAGGCAGGTTGTATGCTTCTAAGAATTTTTCAACTTCTTTTAGGTTGTTCAATTTGGTGGAGAATATCCTTTTATAATATTCTTTTATAATCCTTTGTATTTCTGTGGTATCCATTGTAACTTCTGTTTCATTTGTGATTTTATTTACTTGAGGCTTCTCTGTTTTTCTTAAGTGAGTCTAGCTAAAGGTTAACCAATTTTGTTTATATTTTCCAAGAACCATCTCTTTGTTTTATTATTTTTGTTGTCTTTTTATTTTCTATTTTATTAATTTTTGCTCTGATTTTTTTTAATCCTCTCTTGATATTTTTTCATTACTTTTTTCAGAGAGAGTGGAAGGGAGAGAGAGGGAGAAAGACTGAGAGAGACAGAGAGAGAGAGAGACAGAGAGAGAGGGAGAGACAGAGAGACAGAGACAGAGAGACAGAGACAGAGAGAGAGAAACATCAATGTGAGAGAGACACATCGATTGGTTGCCTCCTGCATGCACCTGAACTGAACCGCGTGGACTAGTCCTCTGGCCAACACTCTAACCACTGAGCCAAACCAGCTAGGGCAATTTTTGCTCTGATTTTTATAGTTTCTTTCCTTCTAATGACTTTGGGCTTCCTTTATTTTTTTTACAGTTCCTTAATGTGTAATGATAGATTGTTTATTTGATATTTTTATTGTTTCTTGAGATAAGCCTGTGTTGCTATAAACTTCCCTCTTAGTACTGCTTTTGCTACATTCCAAAGACTTTGGTATGTTATATTTTCATTTTAATTTGTCTCTATGTGTCTTTTGACTTCTTTTTTTTCTTCATTGACCCAATAGTTGTTTAGTAGTATGTTGTTTAATCTCCACATATTTGTAATTTTTTTTAGCTGTCTTCTTGTAGTTGATTTATAGTTTCACACCATTGGGGTCAGACAATACTTGATATGATCTGTCTTCTTAAATTTATTAAGACTTGTTTTGTGTCTGAACATATAGTCTATCCTTGAGAATGTTCCACCTACACATGAAAAGAATGTGTATTTTGTCACTTTTGGATGAAAAATTATGTAAATATATTAAGTCCATCTGGTCTAATGTGTCATATAGGATTCATGTTTCCTTGTTGAATTTCTATCTGGATGAGTTATCCATTGTTGTAAGTGGGGTTTTAAAGCATTCTACTATTATTGTGTTGATGTCTATTCCCCCTTTTAGATATTTTAATAATTGCTTTATATATTTTGGTGCTCCCAAGTTGAGTGCATAAACATAAATAAATGTTATATTTTCTTAATATATTGTTCCCTTTATCCTTAGAAAATATCTGTCTTTGTATCATGTTAACATTTTTGTTTTGAAGTTTATTTTGTCTGATATAAGCATGGCTATACCATCTTTTCTCTTAATACCATTTCTTGGAGTATCATCTTTGGCTCTGAAATTGGTTTTCAGAAGGCAGGATATATTTGGATCTTGTCCATCCAGCTACTCTTCCTTTTGATTAATAAATTCAATTTATTTACATTTAGATTGATTATTGACATGTGAGGACCTACTGCTGCCATTTTATCTTTTATTTCCCAATTGCTGTTTATCTCCATTGTTTCTTTTTAAAATATTTTTCCTTTTAATTGAATTTATTGGGGTGACACTGGTTAACAAAAGCATAGATGTTTCAGGTGAACAATTCTACAACACATCATCTGTACACTGTATTGTGTGTTCACTACCCCAAGTCAAGTCCCCATCCATCACCATTTATCCCCCTATACACTCCTCTACCTCCTTCCACCCCAACCCCTGGCAATCACCACACTGTTGTCCATGTCTATGAGTTTCTTCTCCTTCTTTTCTTTCTTTTGCCAATCCCTCCACCACTTCACCCAGCCCCAATAGCTGTCAGCCTTTTCTCTGTGAGTCTGTCACTATGAGCATTATGCTAAGTGAAATAAGCCAGTCAGAGCACAAGTACCGTGTGATTTCACTCATATGTGGAATCTAATGAACAAAATGAACCAGCAAGCAAAATAGTGACAGTCTTCATTGTTTTTTTTCCATGTTTCTGTCTGTTATTTTAGTTTGGTGATTTTCTATGATCTTTTTCTCTGTTTACTTCTTTTTTTTTTATTTTTATGTTTTATATCTCAGGTCTAGATACCTGTTTTGTGGTTACCATTAGGTTTGTAATAAAATGTCTCAGATAAGAAAAGGCGCGGGGGTGCTGACAGGGAGTGGATGCCAGGTGGAGGGGATCAATGAGGGGAAAAGGGGGGACATCTGTAATACTTTCAACAATAAAGATAAAATTTAAAAAATATTCTTTTTTTTCTGACAGCATCTTATCTTCATTTATTAATTAATTTCCATCCTTTTCCTCCTCTGTTTTTATTATCAAAAATTATCCCTCTTTATGTTGTGCACTCATTACCAAATTAAAATAGCTATAGTTATTTTAAATTTTTTCTTTAACCTTTATGGTACAGTTAAGTGTTTTACATGCCATTCTTTTCTGCTTCTGCCTGTTTGTCATCTTACTTAAAGTTTTGTGTATTTTTGTCTTTTTGTTTCAGGTAGAAGAGCTCCTTTCAACATTTCTTGTAATGCAGGCTTTGCAGTGGTAAATTCCCTCAGCTTTTATTTGTCTGAAAAAGCCTTTATTTATCCTTTACATGTAAAGGATAACTTTGCTGTATATATTATTTTTGGTTGGTGTTTCCTCTCTTTAAATATTTTGAATATGTCATTTTATTCTCTCCTGGCCAAGGTTACTGCTGAGAAATCTGATGATAATCTGATGGTTGGTTTTTTTTGTTTGTTTCTTAGTTAGTTTGTATGTTATTGTCTTTGTTCCTTGGCTGCCTTGAGAATTCTTTTTTTATCATTAACTTTTGACAGTTTTAATGTAATGTGTCTTGGAGAAGGTCTTTTGTGTTGAGATAATTAGGTGTTTTGTTAGCTTGTTGTACTTGAATGTGCAGTTCCTTCCCTAGACTCTGTTCCCTTATCCTTTTGGAATACCCATTATCCTTATATTGCCCTTTCTAAAGAAATCAGTTGTTGTAGAGTTCATTAATTTAAAACAATTAGTTATCTTTCCTCTTCTACCTGAATCATTTTTAGATTCTCTAAAATCTTCCAGCTTAATTTTCTTTTTCATATGGTCTTCTCTATTTCCAATGCTTTCCGATACATTCTTAATCTTATTTACTAAGTTCTTCAGCTCCAAGATGTCTGTTTTGTTTTGTTTTTAGTTTCAATCTCTTGGTAACATATTCCTTCTGTTAATTATTTTTATTCCCAAGCTCACTGAACTGCTTTTTTGAGTTTTCTCTCATCTCATTGACCTTTTTTCATGACTGCTATTTTGAATTCTCTATCATTTAGATCACAATACTCCATGTGTTTGAGTTTGGTTTCTGGAGAATTGTTATTTTCTTCCTGTGTTACCATGTTGCCTTAGTTTTCATGGTGATTGATAAGTTGTTTCTCTGCTGGCACATTTGAAGCAGTGAACAGTTTTCTTATTTAGGTAAGAGTTTTCTTATTTTAGCAATTCAGCAGGTTGGTAATTAGATGCAATTTTGTTTATATTTCCAGTAGATGGTGCTATAGTGCAAGATTTTGTTTACTCTTACCTGCACTATTTGCACCTCCAATGTTGCAGCGGGGGCTCTCTGGGGTCCCGGGAGCCACTCCATGGGTAATTAGGGTGGTGGGTCGCCTGATTCTTGAGGCATCATCACCATGGTGAGGAGATGTGGCAAGTGGGGAGGAGCTAGGTTTGCAAGTCTTCTGTGCTGCTGCCTGGTCCCCTATGGCTGCTGGAACCATGGAAAACCTTGGGACCTCTGCCATCACTGAGGGAGGGAGCCAGATTCTCTGGCAATGCCTCTGCTGCTGCCTGAGTTACCTTTCATGGCAAAGTGATGTTGGGGCTCTTCTAACTCTACTCTGTTCACTGGGATCATGGTGTCAGTCACAGTGTTTGAGGAACCTTGTCTATAAGCACTGCCCCTTTTTTGCTCCATTCTTCCTCTCCAGGCATTCCAGTATGCTTAACTTCAGATGTACCAATGTGTGGATTTCTCAGGCATCCTAGTGTGCTGAACAGAGAAGCTTTTGTTGCATTATAGATGTCTGACAAGTTGTAGACTTATGGGGAGATACTAAGGGGTTGTTACAGTTTGCCATGATGTGGATGTCACTCCCATCCAGGTTTCTTTTTGTTAACATTTGCATGCTATGTCTTTCTCACCTCTTTTAAGCGATATACATTTATATTCTAATTGGGTTTATTGAAGATACCATATAGTTGGGTCATAATTTTTTAATTTATTTTTATTTTTTAAAATTTATCTTTATTGTTGAAAGTATTACAGATATCCTTCTTTTTCCTCCTATTGATCCCTTCCACCCTGCATCTACCCCCTTCCCCCCACCACACTATTGTCTGTGTCCATGGGTTAGGCATATATGAATATAAGTTCGTTGATTAATCTCTCCCCATCCACTCCCCTACCCCTGCCTTTCCATTGAGATTCATCAGTGTGTTCCATGCTTTTATGTCTCTGGATCTATTTTATTCCTCAGTCTATTTTGTTTATTAGATTCCACATATGAGTGAGGTCATGTAAAACTGAATCAGGAAAAATCAGAAAACCTGAATAAGCTAATAACAACTCATGAAATTGAAGCAGTAATAAAAAAAACTCCCAGGAAAAAATGCCTTGGCCCTGATGGCTTCACAAGGGAGATTTCTAGTTCTTTAAGTTGTAGGGCTAGATAGTTTACTAAAATTTTTTCTTGCCTTTTGAGGTAGGCCTGTAGAGCTATGAACTCCCGTCTTAGGGCTGCTTTTGCTGCATCCCATAAATTTTGGGTTGTTGTGTGTTCATTTTCATTTGTTTCCAGGAAGTCTTTGATTTCTTTCTTGATCTTACTGATAACTGATTCATTGTTTAATAGCATGCTATTTAACCTCCATGTGTTTGAATGTTTTTGAGTCTTTTTACTATAGTTGGTTTTTAATATCATGCAATTGTGATCCAAGAAGATGGTTGATAATTTCAATCTTCTTGAACTTGTAGAGACTGGTTTTGTGTCCTAACATGTAGTCAATATTTGAGAATATCCCATGTGCACTTGATAGGCATGTATATTCTGCAGCTTTGGGGTGGAATGTTCTGTAAATATCAATTAAATCCATCTTATCTATCCAGTGAAGTCAGTATGGTGTTAAAGTCCATGACTATGACTGTATTGCTGTTGATCTCTGCCTTAAAGCCCTTAAAGTTATTATTGATAGGTTCTTATTTATTGCCATTTTAATTCTTTATTCCTATATTTCTCTCTCTATTTCTACTTCTAATTACAGCAGTCCCTTTAACATTTCCTGGAATGTTGGTTTGGTGGTGATAAACTCCTTTAGTCTTTCTTTGTCTGGGAAACTATTTCACCATCTATTTTTAATGATAGCCTTGCTGGATAGAATAGTCTTGGTTTCAGATCCTTTTTTTTGCATTACCTTGAATACTTCATGCCATTCCCTTCTGGCCTGTAGAATTTCTGATGAGATATCAGCTGACAGCATTAAGGGAGCTCCTTTGCAGGTAACAGCTTACTTTTCTCTTGCTGCCTTTAAGATTCTCTCTTTGTCTTGAATTTTTGGCATTTTAATTATGATGCATCTGGGAGTGGGCTCTACGCATTCTTCTTGCTTGGGACCCCCTATGCCCCCTGATCTTGTGTGAATTTTTTCTTCACCAGGTTAGGGAAGTTTTCTGCCATTATTTCTTCAAACAAGTTCTCTAGCCTTTGCTTACTTTTGACCACTTCTGGCACTCCTATGATATGAATATTGTTACATTTCATGTTGTCCCACAGTTCCCTTAGACTGTACTGTTTTTTAATTGTTTTTTTCTTTTTGGATCTCTGATTGAGTGATTTTTTTTCTACCCCGTCTTCTAATATGCTGATCCAATCTCAGCTTCCTCTGATCTGCTGTTTATGCCTTCCAATGTATTCTTTATTTCTGCTTTGTGATTCTTCATTTCTGACTGGTCATTTTTCATAGTTTCAATATATTTTTTCACACTGTTGAGTATCCTTACAGTCAGTATTCTGAATGCTATATCTGATAGATTGCTTATCTCCATTTCATTTACCTCTTTTTTCTGGAAACTTCTCTTGTTCCTTCATTTGGGGTTTGTTTTTTTTGCCTCCCCAGTTTGGCTGCCTATTTGGGTTTGTTTCTATGTATTAGGTAGGCTTGCCAGGACTCTCAGTTTTTTTTGAAGGTCTCTGGTGCACGCCAATGTCAGATGCTGTTTGTAACTGGCCTTGAATATCCTGTTTGGAACTATCAACAACTCATGGCTTGAGGTCCCCTCTGTTAGGGCTGAGTGTGTTTGGACAGACCAAGATGCACACCAAAGTCTGCTTTTCTAAGGCCTGGGTCCAGAAGCAGGTCAGGCAAAAACTCAAAGCACTCTGAGGTCTGCCTCTGCCTGCAGGGTGATTAACCTGATTCTCTTAATGAGCCTCAGACTGTAGAAACTTCACAGTGTGGAGCGGCTGATTGTTATCAGTCTCTTAATGAGCCTCAGGCTGTCAAAACTCCACAAGGTGGGGTGAGAGGTTTTTCAACAGGGTTGGGTAATTGCTTCCAAACCCCTCCCCCTAGGCAAAATCTGCCTGTATAGTAAGTGTCTGCTTCAGAAAGATGTCCTCTGCAGTATGGGGGAATGACTCAGCACAGGAATCCAGAGGGGTGCCCTCTGAGCTCTATCTCCAGAGCCTAAAACCCTAGATTCTCCTCACACAGCTCCAGTCCACACTGCCCTCCCTCTATTGGAGCCCAAGTTAAATGCACACAAAACTGTGTGTATTGGCTCTTTAAGAGGGTGCCTGCATTTCCAGCCCTTTCTCCCTGGCAGAGAGAAACCTGGCTGCTTTTCACAGCCAGATGTTATGTGGGCACCTTTCTCAGTTCTGGTGCTCTGGGCTGGGAAGCCCAGCTTGAGGTTTAGGCCCCAGTGTCCTCAGTGGGAATCCCCCAAGGCTGAGATATCCCTCTGGACCTTCAGCTGCTACCTGTGGAAGCCCAGCCAGCCCTCTCGTGCCTCCGCACTTCCCACCAGTCTGTGTGCGGTCTCCAGTTTTCCTCTTTGGTTATGAGGGTGCTCTCCAGCTCATCTTCAGTTGCAATTGATTATTCAGGATGGTTTTTCTATATTTTAGTTGTAATTCCAGTTTGGTCCTGGGAGAGTGTCCGTGTAACTTCCACTTAGTTCGCTGCCCTCTTTAATCTTCTAGCTCATGATTTTTAATGCAATCTGACAAGTTCTTTCTACTGGTATGCTTTGTATAGTCATATTGAAAGTTACTAATATAGTTGGATTAAAGTATACCATCTTTCTTGCTGTTTTCTATTCATGTAGGTCTGCTGTGTTTTTTCCCCTCTTTTTCTGCCTTCTCTGGTTTTAATTGGGCAATTTATATGATTCCATTTTATCTCCTCCATTGACATCATTCATGCATTTTTTCTTAAATATTTCAGTCATTGTCTTGAGTGTACAATATAAAGTTTTAAATAATCTGTTTATATTCCAGCAATATTATGCCACTTGTTTAATGTAAGAACTGTGTCCATTTTTTTGTGCAATTGTTCTCCTATATTTCATTTTGCTTATGTTATAAACATCCCATATATTGCTACCATTAATGCTTTAAACAAATAGTTATCTTTAAACACCCTTAAAATTAGAGAAGTAAATTGTATTTTATATTCCTTTATTCCATATCCAAAGTTCTTCATGTCTTTGTGTAGATCCAAGCTTCTAACCTCTATTCTATTTCTTCTGAAAGAACTTCTTTTAACACATCTGGCAAGGTAGGTATGCTGACAATTCTTTCAGTTTTTGTTCATCTAATAAGTATTTTTTCTTTCCTCTAATAGGGATATTTTCAAGTGGTATAGAATTAGGGATTGAATTATTCAATAACTTAAAGATGTGACTCTATTGTCTTCTTGCTGGCATGTTTGTATTGAGAAAAATGACACAATTCTTTGTTTCTCTTTAGGGATTTCATTTTTTCACTTTGAATCCTCTAATATGTTCTGTGTCTTTGGTTGTCAGCAGTATGAATATGATATGCCTAGATGTAGATATTATCACAGCTTTGTGGATATGTGGGTTGGTTTCTGTCACTAATTTTGGAAAATTCTCATCCATTAATTATCCAAATATTTCTTCTGGCCCTCTCTTTATCCTTTGTGATTTTATTTACACATATATTACACCATTTGATATTTTCCCACAGCTCTTGGATACTCTGTTTTGTTTTCTACTCTTGTTTTTCTCTTTGAATTTCAGTTTGGATAATTTCTATTGATCTATCTTTATGCTCATTGACGTTTTCTTTTGCTGTGTGTCAAGACTACTAATAAGTCCATTGAAAGCATTCTTCATTTGATTTAGTTTTTTAAAGAAATATTCACTTCTATTTGCTTATTTCTTATAATTTCCATCTCTCTGCTGAAATTATTTATTTCTGCTTGCATTTTTCTACCTTTTCTATTATTGAATTTATTGGGGTGACACTGGTTAACAAAATTATACAGGTTTCAGGTGCACAATTCTACAATACATCATCTGTACACTATACTGTGTTCACCCCAAGCCAAGTCCCCATCCATGACCATTTATCCCCCACTATATCTTCCTCCACCTCTTAGCACACCCCCTGGCTATAACCACACTGTTGTCCATGCTCATGAGCTTTTTCTATTTTTTTGCTCAATCTTTATACCACCACCACCACCCCTCAGCCTCCCTCCCTAGCTGTCAGTCTGCACTCTATGAGTCTGTCTCTATTTTGCTTGTAACTTCATTTTGTTAATTGGATTCCACATATGAATGAAATAATATGGTACTTGTCTTTCTCTGACTGGCTTATTTCACTTACCATAATGCTCTCCAGGTCCATTCATGCTGTCCCAAAGGGTAAGAGATCCTTCTTTTTTATAGCTGAGTAGTATTCTGTTCTGCAAATGTACCACAGCTTTGTAATCCAGTCATCTACTGATTGACACTTAGACTGCTTCCAAATATTGCCTATTGTAAATAAACACAGGGGTGCATATATTCTTTTGAATTAGTGTTTCAGGTTTCTTTGAATAAATTCCCATAAGTAGAATCACTGGGTCATAAGGCAATTCCATTTTTAATTTGTTGAAGTAACTTCATACTGCTTTCACTGTAGCTGTACCAATCTGCATTCCTACCAACAGAGGGCAAGGGTTCCCTTTTCTCCACACCCTCACCAACACTTGTTGTTTGTTAATTAATTGATGACAGCCATTGTGACAGATGAGAGGTGAGATCTTATTGTGGTTTTAATTTGTATTTCTCTGGTGATTAGTGAAATTGAGCATCTTTTCATAAGTCTACTGGCCATCTGTATGTCCTCTTTGGAAAAGTGTCCATTCAGGTTCTTTTCCCATTTTTTAATGAGATTGTTTGGTTTTTTGGTGTTGAGTTTTATAAGTTCATTATAATTTTTGGTTATTACCCCCTTATCAGATGTATCATTGGCAAATTTGTTCTTCCATTCAGTGGATTGTCTTTTCATTTTGTTGATGGTTTCCTTTGCTGTGCAGAAACTGTTTAGTTTAATGTAGCCCTGTTTATTTATTTGTTTTTTTGTTTCCCTTGCCCAAGAAGATACATCAGAAAAAATATTGCTCTAAGAAATGTCTGAGATTTTACTGCCTCTGTTTTCTTCTAAGATTTTTATGGTTTTTAGTCTAACAACCATAGATTAAGTCTTTAATTTATTTTGAGTTTATTCTTGTATATGGTGTAAGAAGGTGGTCTAGTTTTATTTTTTTGCATGTATCTGTCCAATATCCCCAGTACCACTTATTGAATACACTATTGTTATCCCATTGTAGGTTTTTGCCTTTTTTGTCAAATATTAATTGATTATAAAGGCATAGGTTTATTTCTGTTCTTTCTATTCAGTTCCAATGACCTGTATATCTATTTTTATGCCAGTACCATGTTGTTTTGATTTCTATGGTCTTGTAGTATAGTTTGATATCAGGAAACATAATTTCTCCAATTTTTTTCTTCTTCATAAACATCATTGTTGCAATTCAGGGTCTTTTGTGGTTCCATATAAATTTTTGGAATATTTTTTTCTAGTTATGTGGAATATGCCATTGGCATCTTCATAGGAATTGCATTGAATCTATAGATTGTTTTGGGTAGTATGGACATTTTAATGATGTTAATTCTTCCTGTCCATGAACACGGTATATGATTCCACTTATTTGTATTTTCTTCAATTTCTTTCTTGTGTCTTATACTTTTGTGAGTACAGGTCTTTTATATTCTTGGTTAAATTTATTCCTGTGTTTAATTCCTTTTGAAGCAATTTAAAATTTTTTTTTAAAATTTATCTTTATTGTTGAAAGTATTACACATGTCCATTTTTGCCCCCAATTGACCCCCTCCACCTCGCTCCCACCCCTGGCCCAGGCCTTCACCGCATCATTGTCTGTGTCCATGGGTTATGCAAATATGCATATAACTTCTTTGGTTAATCTCTTCCCACCCTCCACCCACCTTCCCTCTTCCCTCTGAAATATGATCATCTGTTACATGCATCAATGTCTCTGGATCTATTTAGTTCATCAGATTCTTTTGTTCATTAGCTTCTTGTTAAAGAAGACCCTTCAACATTTCCTGTAGTGCTGGTTTGGTGGTGATGAACTCCTTTAGCTTTTCCTTGTCTGAGCTCTTTATCTGACCTTCAATTCTAAATGACAGCTTTGCTGGGTAGAGTCATCTTGCTTTAGTTCCACGTTTTTCATCACTTTGAATATTTCTTGCCACTCCTTTCTAGCCTGCAAAGTTTCTGTTGAGAAATCAGTTGACAGTCGAATGGGTGCTCCCTTGTATGTAATTAACTGCTTTTCTCTTGCTGCTTTTAAGAATCTTTCCTTGTCTTTAACCTTTGGCATTTTAATTATGATGTGTCTTGCTGTGGGCATCTTTTGGTTTCTCGTGTTTGGGACCCTCTGTGCTTCCTGGACTTGTAAGTCAATTTCTTTCCCCAGGTAGGGGAAGTTTTCTGTCATTATTTTTTAAATAGGTTTTCAATTTCTTGCTCTCTTTCCTCTCCTTCTGGCACTCCAATAATACAAATGTTGGGCCTCTTGAAGTTATCCTAGGGGCTCCTTATACTATCTTCATATTTCTGGACTTTTTTGTTTTTGCTCTTCTGGTCGGGCGTTTTTTGTTTCCTCATGTTCCAAATTGCTGATTTGATTCTCAGCGTCCTCTACTCTACTGTTGATTCCCTGTAAATTATTCTTCATTTCAGTTCATGTAGCCTTCATTTCAAATTGGTACTTTATTATGCCATCGATTTTCTCAATTATTTTCATCATACTCTTACTAATATCCTTGAGCATCCTTATAACCATTATTCTGAATTCTGTATGTGTTAGCTTGCTTGGATCTATTTCATTTAGTTCCTTTTCTATTTCATTTAGTTCCTCTTCTAGAGATTTCTTCTGTTCTTTCCTTTGTGACATGTTTCTTTGCCTCCGCATTTTGGCTGCTTCCTGGTGTTTGTTTCTATGTATTAGGTAGAAATGCTATGTCTCCTGGAATTTGTAGAGTGTCTTTGTGTAGTAGGTGTCCTGTAGGGTCCAGTGGCTCATCCTCCGCAATCACCTGAGCTGGGCCTTCTAGGTGCTCCCTTGTGTGGGCTGTGTGTACTGTCCTGTTGTAGTTGAGCCTTGGTTGCTGTTGGCATCACTGGAAGGATCTGACCCCCAGGCCAATCAGCTGTGAGGACCAGCTGCAACTACAGCCAGAGAGCTGCTGTGCTAGAGACAGCCCTATGGAGCAGGATTTACTTCAGTGGAGCTTTGGTGTTCACCAAGTGCGCCCCTTGAGTGTGTCACTTGTGGATGTGGTAGGATTGTAATTCAGCATGGTCAAGTCTGACCACCAGGTGCATTGTCTCTGGGGCCTCCCGGGAGGTGTAAAGTCAGCCTGTGCCAGTGCCTTGCCCAGAACCACCCAGCATGAGCTACACAGCAAACTGTAGATGGCTGCTACTTGTGCTGGGCTTGGGGGTGTCCAGGAGAAGCCAAGCTATGAGCCAATGCAGGCTGCCACTAGTGCCAGGCCTGGGGCCACTTATCAAGCCATATGAAGCACACTGCTGCTTGTTTGTTTTAGGAAAGTCCTAAGCATAAGGCTCGAGAGGTCACTTGCAGAGAGAGAAAAGCCACTCGAAATGGCTTGGATGAGCTTGCAGTAGGAAGGGGCGGGGCCTCCAGAATCCCTGGGGCGGGGCCAAAGGTGTGAGTCAGGTGCCGGCTGTGTGCAGGGAGGACTCGCCAAAGGAGCTATGGCCTCTGCCAGCTCTTCTTCCTGGGAGAAAGCTGCCCCTCCACCTCTCGCCCGGATTTCAGGCAGGTTAGTTTCTCCCCAAGTGTCCCAGTTTCCTTTCAAGCTGCTGTCTGGTGCTGGGGCTCAGAGGGAGCGCCTCTGAGTGAGTCCATGTGCGGGCCCTTTAAAAGGAGCTGCTGGGGCTCCCGCAGCCTCCGAGACCCTCAGAGACAGTCCCTGCTGGTTTCAGAGTCCAGAGATGTGGGGACGTCTCTTTCTGGCCCTGGAGCCCTGGGCTGGGGGTCTCCTGTGGGGCTGGGACCCCTCACTCCTCTGGGTAACCCCCACCGCTGAGATTCCCTCCCAGGTTTCAACCGTGGCACCGGGTGTGGGCCCTCAGCTGCATCTTCATGATTCAGCTCCCATCAGCCTGCATCTCTGCCTCTCCTACCAGTCTTGGTGCTCCTTCAGTTCCCTGGTTGTAAAGCTTCTGTTCAGCCAGATTGCAGGAGGCTCCGAGTGATGGTGGTTCTGTATTTTAGTTGTAATTTTGATGTGGTTGAAGGAGGCAACGGGTGCAGCTGTTACCTATGCCGCCATCTTGTTTCTCCTCTTCAAGCAATTTTGAATGGGCACTCTGCTTTTTAGAGTCAGAAGTTCTGTGGGTGCCTCTTCCATACTTTGGTGCTCTGGGTTGGGGAGTCCAACTTGGGGTTTAGATCCCATGCTTCTTAGGGGGAACCCCCAACACAGCTGAGATATCCCTCCAGAACCTCAGCTGCCATCTGTGGGAGTGGCACCAGCCTTTTGTGCATCTCTATTGTTCCTACCAGTCTTGAAGTGGCTTCTGTAAAAATCTTTTAAATTTTTTTGTCTGATATTTCTAGTATCTATCTTCTTATGAAATGTACTGTGTTCCCTCAAAATTCATATTTTTAAGTCTTAACCCTCTCCACCCAATGTAACTATAATTGGAAATAGGGACTTTAACAGGTAAGTAATGTTAAATGGACTCATAAAGATAGGGCCCTAATACAATGAGACGGATGTCTTTATAAGAAGAGAAAGTGATGTGCATGCACAGAGAAAAGGCCATGCAAAGACATAATGAAAAATTGGCCATTTGTAATCCAACAAAAGAAGTGTCAGGTGAAACCAATCTTGCTGACACTTTAATCTTGGACTTCTAGACTTCAGTTGTGAGGAAATAAATTTCTGTTGTTTAAGCTACTCAGTTTCTGGTACTTTGTTATGGCAGCTTGAGCAGGTTAATGCATGTCTTATATGTATATCTGGTTCTGATGATTATTGATTTTTTATACTGTCTTGCATTTTTGCCTTTACATATTCCTTTTAAATTTTGGTTAAAAATGAAATGTTGTGTAGACAAATTGATACTAGAGCAAATTTTTAAAAAATTAATTTAATTTTTAATTTTAATTTTTAAATAATTTATCTTTATTGCTTAAAGTATTAAAAATGTCTTATTTCCCCCCCCAGTGAACCTGTTTACCTTACGCACCCCCAGCCCGCTCAAGGACTTCACCACATTATTGTCTGTGTCGATGGGTTATGCATATATGCACATAAATCCTTAGGGTAATTTCTTCCCACCCACCCATCCTTGCTTTCCCTCTATTTGTTAGTTTGTTCCATGCTTCTATGTCTCTGGATCTATTTTGTTCATCAGTTTATTTTGTTCATTAGATTCCACATGTGAGTAAGATCATGTGATACTTGTCTTTCTCTGACTGCCTTATTTTTCTTAGAATAATACTCTCCAAGTCCAACTATACTGTCTCAAAGGGACCTTTCTTTTGTTACAGCTGCATAGTATTCCATGGTGTAAATTTTTGAGAAGATGCTTGATATGATTTTAATCTTCTTGAACTTGTAGAGTCTAGTTTTGTGTCCTAACATGTGGTCTATCTTTGAAAATAACCCATGTACACTTGAGGAGAATGTATATTCTGCATCTTTGGGGTGAAATGTTCTGTAAATGTCAATTAAATCCACTTGATCTAGTATGTCATTTAGAATAACTGTTTCCCAACATTCGCATCATAAGGCTCTCAAAGGGGGAGGAAAGAGAGCAAGGGATAGAGAAGTTGGTGGAGGAAATAATGATAGAAAACTTCCCTATGCTGGTGAAGGAGAAAGCTGCACAGTTCAGGAAGCACACACGGTGCCAAACAAAGGGACTAAAAGAAACCCACTCCAAGAAACATCATAATTAAAATGGAAAATGTTAAGGACAAAGAGAAAATATAAAGGGCTTCAACAGAGAAACAGGCAGAGACCTACAAGGGAAACCCCATAAGGCTGATATCAGATCTCTCAACAGAAACTCTTCAGGCCAGAAGGGATTGACATGAAGTTCTCAAAGTAATGAAAAGCAAGAACATGGAACCAAGATTGTTTTATCCAGCAAGGCTATCATTTAAAATTGAAGGAGAAATAAAGAGCTTCCCAGAAAAGAAAGCTAAAGAATTTCAGTACCACTAAACCAGCATTGAAAAAAATGCTAAAATGACTGCTTTAAGAAGAAGAAAAATTGAGAGAAAGGAACAACAGCATAAAAGGGGAAAATGGTATTAAATAAGTATATATCAATAGTAACCTTAAATGTTAATGTAACAAATGGTGCAATCAAAAGACATAGAGTAGCTGAATAGATAAGAAAACAGGACTCAAATATATGCTGTTTACAAGAGACTCATCTGAGAGCAAAAGATTCACACAATCTAAAAGTGTGATGGAAAAAAATATTCCATGCAAATGAAAATGAACAAAAAAATGGAGTAGCAACACTTTTTCTGACAAAATAGCCTTCAAAATAAAGACCACAGCAAGAGACAAAGATGGTCACTACATAATAGTAAATGGATAAGTCCTACAGGAGAAAATAACCCTTATAAATATATATGCACCCAATATAGGAGCACCTAAATATATAAAAAAATTCTTTGTAGACTTTAAGGGAGAGTTCGACAGCAACACAGTCATAGTGGGGGACTTAAAGACCTCCCTGTCAATGCTGGAGAGATCATCAAGACAAAAAATAAACAGAGAAACGCAGACCTTAAATGACATACTACATCTAAAGGATTTAATTAATATTTACAGAACATTTCATCCCAAAGCAGCAGAATACACATTCTTCTCAAATGCACATGGAACATTCTCAAATATAGACCACATTATAGGGCACAAGGTAAGTCTCTATAAATTCAAGAAGATTTAAATCATATCAAGCATCTTCTTGGATCACAATCCCATGAAACTAGAAATCAACCACCATAAAAAAACTCAAAATATTCAAAGACATGGAGGTTAAATAACATGTTATTAAACTATAAATGGGTAACCAATGAGATCTAAGAAGAAATGAAACACTTTCTGGCCAAAAAACAAAAACAAAACAAAACAAAAAAAAACCCAACAGACAACAAACCAAAATCTATGGGACACAGCAAAAGCAGTCCTAAGAGGAAAATTCATAGCAATACAGGCATTCCTCAAGAACCAAGAAAAAGTTCTACTAAACCATCTAACACAACTAAGAGAACTAGAATGAGAACAGCAAGAAAAGCTCCGAGGAAGTAGAAGGAAGAAAATAATAAAGATCAGAGCAGAAATTAATGACATAGAGACTAAAAAAACAATACAAAAAAAAAAAATCAATGAAACCAAGAGCTGATTCTTTGAAAAGATAAATAAGGTTGATGCAGCTTTAGCCAGATTCACCAAGAAACAAAGAGAGAAGACTTAAATAAATAAAATCAGAAATGAAAGGTGATATAACAAACAAACCAAAAGAAATACAAAGGATCATAAGAAAATACTATGAGCAACTACACTTCCAATAAACTAGGCAACATGGGTGAAATGGACTAACCCTTAGAAACATAGAATATTCCAAAGCTGAATTAGGAAGAGATAGAAAACCTGAACAGGCTGATAACAACTAATGAAATAGAAGCAGTAATCAAAAAACTCCCAGCAAACAAAAGTCCTGGACCAGATGGATTTACAGGCAAGTTTTACCAAACACTCAAAGAAGAATTAACACCCATTCTACTCAAACTATTCCAGGAAATTCAAGAGAGGGAAAACTCCCAAACTCTTTTTATGAGGCCAGCATCATCCTATCTCAAAACCACGTAAAGACACTAGAAAGAAAGAAAATTACAGGCCAATATCCTTGATGAACACAGATACTAAAATCCTCAACAAAATACTAGCAAACCAGATCCAGCAATACATTAAAAAGATCATACACCATGACCAAGTGAGATTTATTCCAGGGATGCAAGGCTGGTATAACATTTGCAAATCAATAAATGTGATATATCGTATAAACAAAATGTAGGACAAAAATCATATGATTATATCTATAAATGCAGAAAAAACATTCAACATAATCCAGCAACCATTTTTGATAAAGACTCTTAGCAAAATGGTCATAAAGGGGTCATACCTCAACATAACAAAGGCCATATACAACAAACCTACAACCAATATCATACTCAATGGTCAAAACTAAAACCATTTCCCTTAAAAACAGGACTCAGACCTGATGTCCACTTTCACCAACCTTATTCAACATCGTGTTGGAAGTCCTTGCCACAGTCATCAGATAGGAAGAAAACATAAAAGGTATAAAAACTGGAAAAGGAGAAGTAAAACTGTCATTATTTTCAGATGACATGGTATTATACATAGAAAACCCTAAAGACATCAAAGTACTTCTAGAATTGATAAATGAATTCAGCAAGGCAGCTGGATACAAAAATAACATCTGGAAATCGATGGCATTTTTATATAACAACAATGAACTATCAAAAATAGAAACTAAATAAACAATATTATTAAATGTTGCAACTAAAAAGAATTAGATACCTAGGGATAAATTTAACCAAGAATATAAAAGACCTGTTCTCAGAAAACTATAGGTTATGAAAAAGAAATAGGTGAAGATATAAACAAATGGAAAAATATACCATGCTCATGGATTGGAATAATTAATTTCATTAAAATTTCTGAGAGAGGAACAAGATGACAGCGTAGGTAACAACTGTACCCACTGTCTTCCACAACCACATCAAAATTACAACTAAAATACAGAGCACCCATCACTCAGAATCTCCTGAAATCTAGCTGAATAGAAGACCTACAACTAGAGAACTGAAGAAGCAATGAGACCAGGGTGTCTCCAGCACAACAGCTCTTTGGCTGTAGTTGCAGCTGGTCCTCACAGCCGATTGGCCTGGGGGTCAATTCCTCTCAGTGGCACTAACAGCAACCAAGGCTCAACTACAACAGGACAGTACACACAGCCCACACAGGGAGCATCTAGAAGACCCAGCTCAGGTGACTGCGGAGGCTGAGCCACTGGGACCTACAGGACACCTACTACACAAAACCACTCTATAAATTCCAGGAGACATAGCATCTCTACCTAATACATAGAAACAAACACCAGGAAGCAGCCAAAATGCGGAGGGAAAGAAACATGTCACAAAGGAAAGAACAGAATAAATCTCTAGAAAAGGAACTAAATGAAATAGATCCAAGCAAGCTAACAGATACAGAGTTCAGAATTTTGGTTATAAGGATGCTCAAGGATATTAGTAAGACTATTACAAAAACAAGTGAGACCATCAATAACCTAATAAAATACCTATCAGAAATGAAGGCTACAAGAATTGAAATGAAGAATAATTTACAGGGAATCAACAGTAGAGTAGAGGACGCTAAGAATCAAATCAGCACTTTGGAACATGAAGAAACAAAAAACACCCTACCAGAAGAGGAAATACAAAAAAGAATCCAGAAATATGAAGAGAGTATAAGGAGCCTCTGGAATAACTTCAAGAGGCCCAACATTTGTATTATTGGGGTGCCAGAAGGAGAAGAAAGAGAGCAAGAAATTGAAAACCTATTTAAGAAAATAAAGACAGTAAACTTCCCCTATCTGGTGAAAGAAATAGACTTACAAGTCGAAGAAGCACAGAGAATCCCAAACAAAAGGAACCCAAAGAAGCCCACAAAAAGACATTTCATTATTAAAATGCCAAAGGTTAAAGACAAGGAGAGAATCTTAAAAGCAGCAAGAAAAAAGCAGTTAGTTACCTACAAGGGAACACCCATACAGCAGTCAGCTGATTTCTCAACTGAAATCTTGCATGCCAGAAGGGAGGGGAAAGAAATATTCAAAGTGATGAAAAATCAGAACTTACAAGCAAGATTACTCTACTCAGCAAAGCTATCATTTAGAATTGAAGGTCAGGTAAAGAGCTTCTCAGACAAGGAAAAGCTAAAGGAGTTATCACCACCAGACGAGTACTACATGATATGTTGAAGGGTCTTCTTTAAGAAGAAGCTAATGAACAAAAGAATTTGACAAACTAAATAGATCCAGAGACATGGACGCATGCAACAGACGATCATATTTCAGAGGGAAGAGGGAAGGTGGGTGGAGGGTGGGAAGAGATTAACCAAAGAAGTTTTATGCATATTTGCATAACCCATGGACACAGACAATAACGGGGTGAAGGCCCATGGACGGGGTGGGAGTGAGGTGGAGGGAGTCAAATAGGGGAAAAAATGGGACACGTCTAATAATTTCAACAATAAAGATATAGAAAAAATTGTCCATACTACCCAAAGCAATTTATAGATTCATTGCAATTTTTATTAAAATACCAACAGCATATTTCACAGAGCTCGAACAAATATTCCAAAAATTTATATGTAACCAAAAAAGATCACAGCCATCTTGAGAAAGAACAGAGTGGGAGGGATTACTTTACCACCTATCATACTGTACTACAAAGCCATTGTAATCAAAACAGCCTGGTATTTGTACAACAGACACATACGTCAGTGGAACAGAACAGAGACCCCAGAAATACACCCACGCAATTATGGTGAATTAATGTCTGACAAAGGAGGTAGGAGCCTACAATGAATTATAAACAGTCTCTTCAATAAATGGTGTTGGAAAAACTGGACAGCTACATGCAAAAAAATGAAACTAGACCATCAACTTACAGCATAAACAAAAATAAACTCAAAATGGATAAAAGACCTAAGTGTAAGTCACAAAACCATAAAGATCCTGGAAGAATACATAGGCAGTAACGTCACAGACATTTCACATAGTGGTATTTTCACTGATACATCTCCTAGGGCAACAGAAGGAAAAGAAAATATAAACAAATGGGATGACATCAAACAAAAAAGCTTGTGCACAACAAAAGAAATCAGCCTCAAAGTACAAAAGAACCCCACAGTATGGGAGATCATATTTGCCAAGGTTGTATCTGATAAGGGGCTAATTTTCAAAGTGTACAAGGAACTCATACCACTCAAAAAGAGGAAAACAAACAATCCAATTGAAAAATGGGCAAAAGACCTGAATAGGCACTTCTCCAAAGAGGACACACAGATGGTGAAGAGACACATGAAAAAATGCTCAACATCTCTAATCATCAGAGACATGCAACTGAAAACCACAATGAGGTATCACTTCACACCTGTCAGAATGGCTACCATCAACAAATCAACAAATGACATGTGCTGGTGAGGATGTGGAGAAAGGGGAACCCTGGTACACTGCTGGTGGGCATGCAGACTGGGGCAGCCACTATGGAAAACAGTATTGAGGTTTCTTAGAAAATTGAAAATGGAACTACCATTTGACCCAGTGATCTTACTTCTAGGAATATATCCTAAGAATCCTGAAACACTAATCAGAATTTATGCACCCCTATGTTCATAGCAGTGCAAGTGCAATAGCTAAGATCTGGAAAGAGTCCAAGTGCCCATCAGTAGATGAGTACATAAAAAAGCTGTGGGATATTTGTACCGTGGAATACTATGCAGGTATAAAAAGAAGGATCTCGTAGCCTTTGGGACAGTATAGATGAACCTGGAAAATATCATGCTAAGTGAAATAAGCCAGGCAGAGAAAGACTAACATCACATGATCTCGCTTCTATGTGTAATATAAAGAACTTAATAAAATGATGGACGGAAATGACTCACTGACATGGAAGCATGGATTTGACTGACAAATCTCAGAGGGATGGAGAGGGTTGAGTGGGTGGAGTGGGAGAGATTAACCAGAGAACTTATATGCATATATGCATAACGCAAAGACACAGACAATGGTGTGGTGAGGGACTGGGGTGAGTGGTGGGGCAGCGTGCAATGGGTAAATAGGAAGAAAAGGAGACATTTTTAATATTTTGAACAATAAAAAAAATAGTGTCACTGTTTTCATATTGATTATTTTTTGTCTGGATGGTCTATCCTTTGATGAGAATGGGGTGTTAAAGTACCCCACTATGATTGTATTGCTGTTGATCTCTCCCTTAAAGTCCTCCAGAAGTTTCTTTTTTTACAACCTCTGAGTCTTTTGTTCTGAGGTGGGTCTCTTGTTGTCAGCGTATATTTTTTGTCATCTTTTCTTATCCATTCAGCTACTCTAGGTTTTTAAATTGGAACGTTTAATCTATTTACATATAAGGTTATTATTGATAGGTACTTATCTATTGCATTTTAATTCTTTATGCCTATGTTTCTCTCTTTCTCTATTTCAACTTCTTATTACAGTAGTCCCTTTAACATTTCTTGCAATGCTGTTTTGGTGGTGATAAACTTTTTTAGCCTTTTTTTTTTTTTTTTTTTGTCTGGGAAGCTCTTTATTTCACCATCTATTTTGAATGATAACCTTGCTGGATAGAGTAGTCTTGGTTTCAGATCCTTGTTATGCATTACCTTGAATACTTCATGCCATTCCCTTCTGGCCTGTAGAGTTTCTGATGAGAAATCAACTGCCAGCCTTCTGAGAGCTCCTTTGTAGGTAGCAGCTTGCTTTTCTCTTGCTGTCTTTAAGATTCTCTCTTTTCTTGAATTTCTGGCATTTTAATTATGATGTGTCTGGGCATGGGCCTCTTTGGGTTTTTCTTGTTTGGGACTCTCTGTGACTCCTGAAGTTGTATGACTTTGTCTTTCACCACCTTAGGAAAGTTTTCTGCCATTAATTTTTCAAACAGATTCTCTCACCATTGCTTACTTTCAACCTCTTCTGGCACTCCTATCATGCAAATATTGTAAGGTTTCATGTTGTCCCAAAGCTCCATTAAGCTGTCCTGTTTTTTAACTGTTTTTTCCTTTTGGTTCTCTGATTGTGTGATTTTTTTTCTACCCTGTCTTCTAATTCACTAATCCAATCTCAGGTTCCCCTAATGTGCTGTTTATTCTTTCCAATGTATTTTTTATTTCTACTATGTCATTCTTAATTTCCTTCATAGTTTCCATTTCTTTTCTCACCCTGTTGAGCATCCTTATGATCAGTATTTTGAACTTTATATCTGATAAATTGCTTATGTCCGTGTCATTTAGCTCTTCTTTAGAATTCTTTTGTTGTTTCATTTGGGGCTTGTTTTTTTTTGTTTGTTTGTTTGTTTTTTTTGTCTCCCCATTTTGGCAGCTTGTTTGGACTTGTTTCTATCTATTAGGTAGATTTTCTAGGACTCCTTTTCTTTTGGATGATCTCTGGTGCAGGCCAATGTTAGATGCTGTTTTTGACTGGCCTTGAGTACCTTGTTTGAAGCTTTCCACACTCCACAGTTTGTGCTTCTCTCTGCTGGGGGTCAGTGCATTTGGAAAGAACCTTGGTATGTACCAAGGTCTGCTTTTCCAAGCCCTGGGTCCAGAAACAAATCAAGAAAACACTCAAAGCATCCAGAGGCTGATTGTTATTCAATCTCTTAATGAGCCTCAGACTGTAGAATCTCCATAGTGTGGGGAAAGAAGTTTTGCAACAGGGTGGGGCATTTGCTTCCCACCCCCCAGTATAAAACTGCTCGGATGGTAGATGTCTGCCCAAGAAAGATGTCCTCTGAAGTATTGGGGATTGGTTCAGCACAGGAACCCAGATAGCTGCCTTCTGAGCTCTATGCCCAGAGCCAGCATCCCTAGATTCTCATCACACAGCTCTAATCTACTCTGCCCTCCCTCCACCAAAGCCCAAGGTGAGTGGCTACACAGGTAACTTTGTGCATTGGCCCTTTAAGAGGGTGCCTGCATTTCCAGCCACCTCTCCCTAGCAGGCAGAAACTCCACTGATTTTTCACAGCCAGATATTATGTGGGCACCTTTCTCAATTCTGGTCCTCTGGGCTGGGAAGCCCAGCTTGGAGTTTAGACCCCAGAGTTAGTGGGAACCCCCCACAACTGAGATATCCCTCTGGACCTTCAGCTGCTGCCTGTGGGATCCTAGCCAGCCCTCTTGTGGCAGCTATTGTCTCCCCCGTTATAAATGTGGGGGAGATTTCTCTGGATTCTCTCTGATCCTTCCTGAGAGAGTTTGGTTGGAATACTAAAGGAAAAGCCTTGAAGTCTATGGGAATCTCATAGAAAACCCATGAGAATAGCTCAGTTAGTTTTACAAATAGTTTGCAAACATCAACAAAAAAAATCCCACTTTCTAAGAAGTGTTTTCCAACTTCTCTAATTTTACTTGTTGCAAAGGTAGAAGCTTTATGATAGAAGGAAATCAATATATTCATTACTTTTTCCTTCTTATTGTACTCTTGCAAAATACCAGTGAGTTGTTAGGATTAAAACCATCTTACAAAACATATTCTTATCACTGCCCCAGAGAGCTCCTGGGCATATTGGAGACCTACTCAGAGCCAGCTGATTACTTAGCTCAGCTCTTAGTTGTGATGTCAGGCCATGTATTTGTCTTTACTAACTCTGTAGGCCTGCAACTCACCAGAGCCAATGGCCCTGATATATTTGGTAGTAGTTCTTTTTTTTTGTCATATATATATATTCAGGGGTTAGTGGGGTTTTGGGTAGTCTTTGGCTTTAAGCAATAAACCTGGCTTTGGTGTTCCATCTTACTCAGAGTACTTTTGGACTGTTAGACTCTGCAGGAACTTAACTTCTTCCTATTAGTATTTGCTTCCAGTCTAGCAAGTCTGCCATTTCAGCATTAAGATAATGATCTTTTTTTTTTTTTTTTTTTTTTTGTCTTGGCCATTCCTTTTTTTATTTTACCTTTTTGTATTTTGTCCATCATTGCCATGTGTTTAGAGTGGCAAACTTTCCATAGCATGAACTCACTGTACCATCTTGGAGTCAATGTAAATTTTTTTATGTGGATTTCACTCGTCCCTAATTCCCTAAATTTGGTGTGCAAAACATGACTGGATTCTTTCTTGATGATTCAGGTTTATTGCTATGACTGTTCATTTTTGTGCCAGGTTATAAAATAGTATGAAATCTTAGCTTGATTAATGAAATTCAAGCTTTCTTTCTGAAAAAAAAAAAAATTAGGCATCTTTTACAATTGTGATAAATCATCTTAAGCCATGTTGGTGTGTATCATATTGATTAATAGTGATGTACTAACTTACTAGTAATTTATCCTGTGCACAAATGAAGATCACAAGGTCAATGCTATTCAAATCTGTGAGGTCAGTGAAGGTTTCTTTGTTAGTCTTATCTTTCTTCATGGTCTACTGTTTGTCCCATTGATGGTGGCCATTCTTTCCAGTTCAGGCACTAAGTATCCTCTCATATTCTTCTTTCCAGTTTCCTCTCTGATGCCTTGACTGAGACAGTATAGTGTCATAGGAAGAGCATGGGCTTGGGCTGACCTGGGCTTGAATTCCATCTTTGTTTCTTACCAGCCTGGTGAATTTTGGGAAGCTGCTCACCCTCCTGGAGCCTCTTATTTCTCATCTACAAAATGGGGCTAATAAATGCCATCTATCAGATAAAGTTGTGATGAAGAATGAAAGGAGGTCATGTGTATAAAGTGTCTACCATAGTGAGCATCACATAATAAACATTCAGCACTTAGTAATTATCATCATCACCAATATCATTATTTGAATGAATAGGAAGGCAGGGTTAGCCTGTGTCTGAAATAAGTCAACATTATATTTAGAGAAAAGGAGTAAAGTTATGAGGTTCGGAACTGGGAAAGTGTGTGGAAATGACAGAGGTGAGAGAGAGTAGGCAGATTGTGAAGTGCAAATGTATTGGCAAGCCACCTGAACTTCAAGCATGGCCTGAGGGTTTATGGTTAAGAAGTTGGTTTGGAGTACACAGTCTTGGGGCTGAGAACTGAAAGGGAAAAAAGGTCACAGAATAAATCAAAGGGCCTGATGAGACAATCTACATCAGGAGTATTTTAGGGAGAGTGGCTTGGTAAAAAAGGTGCAAGTGAATGAGGCAGGCAGGCAGACCTCCTTGCCCACCATGCTATAGAGTTGAGGTGGAACACATACTTCCACATATGACTTTACCAACTCCCCCAAACCAACTGAAACTACTATAAAATGATATTTGAAAAGATTGAAAAAGCAGGAAAGGAGACAACTAAATTTTGAATGCTGAAAAAGAGGTAAATGAATAATAATTGACTTAGCAAACCCAAGGTCACAAACTAAGAATCCTAAGCCTTAAGTAGGAAAAGCCAATAACCATCCTGATTTACTACTGCCATCCACCCCCCCAGAAGAATCTTCAGAGACTGCAAAAGGTAACTCTGGAAGTGGAGGTAAAGGGGGTTGGCACAAGAATAATGGGGCGGCTTGAAAACCGTTTAAGAAGTAGAAGCATATAGAAATCCCCTTCTACACTGAGGGTCTGACACTTCCCTGACCTGATAGAAGCTTGGTGTGTTATTCCCTGGAGAGGGTAAAGCAGAGGGACTCTGGACTGGGAGTTCCCAAATACAATGGAGGTCTGGAGCATCATATTGAAAACATAGGGGTTGGAAGAGGGAAAATGGCAGCACTGTGAGAAGAA
Source organism: Miniopterus natalensis (assembly GCF_054644295.1). NCBI lineage: Eukaryota > Metazoa > Chordata > Mammalia > Chiroptera > Miniopteridae > Miniopterus > Miniopterus natalensis. The sequence goes on from NC_142103.1 coordinate 69,528,901, forward strand.
GCAGAGTGCCCCCTCTCCCAGCCACAGGCTCTATTTACTTTTAAAATACTACATAACCAGCTGAGGAAAACCAGAGAAATCTATCCGAGTGGACATGTTTTGAGTAGGAGGCACTAAAGAAACATCATAGAGTCTGGTAAGACAAAGGGTGTGTAGAAAGGGGGAGTCCCTCCTGAAGCCTGTGCTGGGTACTGAGCTCCTGAGTCTTAGAGGTTGCAAAGCTCCCTCCCCTTGGGAATGCAGACTGGCATCCAAAAGCAGGGATCTCAAGTCCTGAACACAGGAGAAGGGAAGGAAAGCCTGTGCAGGGTGGGCAGAGGAACCCAGGAAAACAGTGTGCCTGAGAGGAGGGGATGGTGCCTTCTTAGTGAAACAAAGCTTCTAATGGCAGCCACGACCGGCATCTTATGCTCAGGGTGCTGACCATAGGAGAGGCTGCCCCAAAGTTTGGGGCACCCGAGTAGTAAGGGACCAGAGGTCTGCATTGAGCAGCCACATACAGGGACCTTCTGCCTCTTTATAAGGCATTATGTTGAGCCCCAGAAAGCATTTAATCTGTGTGACATGGGGAAGGGGAAGGGAACCCTCCCACCTTGAGCTCCCATGGCGGCTCACATGGAGCCACCCCAGCTTTACTGAGATCAGCTATGCAGGGGAGTTGCATGGAGCTGACTTTGTGTCCACTCTTGCTGGGTGCCTTGGTGCAGGAGTGTTGGGGCTTTGCAGGGCATATTCTCTGCTTGTGTGTTGCTTTGTGCGTTTTTGAGTTTTTGACTGCTGAATGGGGGGTCTACCTTCCTGCTTTGTTTTAGAGAGGCAGGTCAGTGGAAGCTGGGATTTGGGTCGACATAGCAGTGTTGAGGTGTGCACCTGGTGCGACCTAGCAACCAGGTCTGGGAAGGAGAGGCCGAGACACCTGCCTCTCCTGCAGGCTAGGAGCACCACCCCAAAAGGAAAAGAACTGGTTCAGCTCACAGAAGCCCAAGATACCTCCCGCAGGACACAGTCCTGAGGGGGAAGGGAGAACAGCTCACAGGAGGACACTACAAGAATAAGATTCTCAGGGACTATTGTTTGGGAACTGGAGGAAAAGCTGAAAACCGCTTCTGGGTGCTGGGCAGGCAAAGTGCTCACCAGAATGTTTTTTAATCCAACCCACTGAGCTCAGGCTGCTGAAACTGCCCATACAGAAAAGGCAACAGGCTGAAGTCAATCTGAAACTGCAGCAGGTCAGTGTATGGGTAACTAGAATTGGAGGACAAGGTAGAGACTGAGGAGCTGGCTGTGGAGCAGAGACTAACTCCCTCACAGTGAGTGCTTGACAGTGAAACTTCTAAGTAAGGGGAGCAATATCCCAAGCTACACTAGCCATCCTGCACCCTAAAGACTCTACAGAAGACTCTGGAGTAAGACCAGGCAAGTACAAGGTTGCAAAATAGCTGACAAGAGGAGGTGGTCTACAGACAGCCTCTGATCAACCAACTACCTAAGGACACCAGATCCAAACTTTGACAGCTCCTCACATTGGCTGATAGACAAGTACCTCTCAGGAGAACTGAAATCAGCATACAAAACAGTGATCCGAATCCGCAGACAACATAAGCTGCTCAGAAAAAACTCACCTGATTGACTTTTTTTTTTTTTTTTTTTACTCCCTTAGGAAAAAGAGAAAGGGCAAATTTTTTTTCGTCTTTTTAAATTTTATAATTTTAAAAAAATTTTTAAAAACTTTTAATTAATTTTATTTTAAAAGAATTTTGTTTTGCTTAGCTTGTTTTCTGTTTTGTTTTGTTTTGTTTATTTGCTTTGCTTTGTTTTATCTTTGCTTCTACCATGAAGATATTCTTGATATTCCCTGCTTAATTGCTAGGACTTCATAATTATAACCAATAAGTTTACTGCTTTTCTCTATAGTTTCCCTCATATCTCTTATTGGACTCCCTCCCTGCCTTGGCTTTATCTCTCTCCCCTCTCGATCTAGTGGAATATCTTTCTTCCTCTTTTCTTTCTTTCTTTTGTTCTTCTCCCTTGAGTCTTCCTGTCATTTTGTTTGTATGTTAGTTGCTGTTGTTCTCTTTATTGTATTTTTATTTTTTCATTTTCAACTATTATACTATTCCTATTCTCTCCCTTAATTTTTTGCTTGCTCTTCTTCCAGAATATTTTTTCTTCCCCTTTTATCTCCCAGTAGCTTCTAAATTTTTTACATTTTAGTTTAGTTTATTATTATTTTTGTTTAAATTTTCATCACTAATAGCAACAATATACTTTTCTCTCTCTACCTTTACTATTCTTTCTCTCTTTCCTTTTTTTACTTTTTTGTCTCTCTAGAATCTGTATTCTCCCTTCAATCTCCCAGTTCTATTTTCACTTGGGTTGTTTTCATTGTTATTGTCAAGATATTTTGCAAGATACCCCTTGTTTCCTGGAAGTTTAGTTGTGTATTGTCCAGCCTTGCCAGCACCTGTACAACAGCTCACACAAAGAGGTTTGGGTTGAGACACAGTTAGCCAACCTGAGAGGAGAGTCATCCCAAGAACTAGTCAACAACAATCTAGACCCAATCACAAAAGGAGACCCCAAAGAACCCACAAAAGGAACACCCACAAAAGTGACACACCAAGAGCAAAGAGCTCAGAAGTATAAGGAAAACATATCTCTGGGCTCCACTGGATTCACACTACAAAACCCCTCCCCATAAGACTAGGAGACAGCAAATATATCTAATATATAGATACGAACACTAAGAGTCACCAAAATGGGGAGACAAAGAAACAACCCCCAAACTAAAGAAAAGGAAAAATCACTAGAAAAAAGACTTTGATGAGATGGAATTAAGCAAGATATCAGAAACAGAGTTCAGAATAATGGTTATAAAAAGGCTCAAGGAAATTATTGAAAAAAACAAGGCACTGGATGGTAAGGTAAAGGAACTTAGTGAAAACATTAAAAAAAAAAGATAAATATAAACAAGAATCAGACAGAAATAAAGAATACTATATCTGATATCAAGAAACAATGGAAGGAATTATAAGCAGATTCAGTGAAGCAAAGGATAGAATAAGTGACTTAGAAAATACAGTAGGAAAAAACAATCAGAGCAGCAAAAAGAAAAAAAAACACTTAAAAAGCATGAGGACAGTCTAAAAGAGCTTTGGGACAACATCAAGAGAAACAACATCCGCATTACAGGAGTAACAGAGGGGGAGGAAAGAGAGCAAGGGATAGTGAACATGGTGGAGAAAATAATCACAGAAAACTTCCTTATCTTGGCGAGGGAGAAAGCCAAACAAGTTCAGGAACCAAAGAGGGTTCCAAACAAGAGGGACCCAAGGAGACCCACTCCAAGACACATCATAATTAAGATGGCAAATGTGAAGAACAAAGAGAGAATATTAAGGGCTGCAAGAGAGAGACAAGCAGTGACCTAAATAAGGCTCACATCGGATCTCTCAACAGAAACTCTTCAGACCAGAAGGGATTGACATGAAGTTCTCAAAGTAACGAAAAGCAAGAACATGCAACCAAGATTGCTTTATCCAGCAAGGTTATCATTTAAAATTGGAGAAGAAATAAAGAGCTTCCCAGGGGAAAAAAAAAAAAAAAAAAAGGCTAAAGGAGTTCAGTACCACAAAACCAGCATTGCAAGAAATTCTGCTCTAAGAAAAAGAAAGAAGAGTGAGAGAAAGGTACATCAGCATAAAGGGGGAAAATGGCATTAAATAAATATATATCAATAGTAACTTTAAATGTAAATGGAATAAATGGTCCAATCAAACGACAAAGAGTAGCTGAACTGATAAGAAAACAAGATATGTTGTCTACAAGAGGTCCACCTGAGAGCAAAAGATTCACACAGGCTAAAAGTGAAGGAATGGAATAAAATATTCCATGCAAATGGAAAGGAAAAAAAAGTTGGGGTAGTAATACTTATTTCTGACAAAATAGACTTCAAAATTAAGACTATAACAAGAGACAAAGACGGTCACTACATAATACTAAAGGGATCCATCCAACAGGAGAAAATAACCCTTATAAACATATATGCGCCCAATATAGGAGCACTTAAATATATAAAAAATTTCTTGGTGGACTTTAAGGGGAAGATTGACAGCAACACAATCATAGTAGGGGACTTTAACACCCCACTATCATCAGTGGACAGATCATCAAGACAAAAAAATCATCAGTGAAGTACAGACCTTAAATGACACACTGGGTCTAATGGATTTCATTGACATTTACAGAACATTTCATCCCAAAGCAGCAAAATACACATTCTTCTCAAGTGCACAGGGAACATTCTCAAAAATAGACCACATGGTAGGGCACAAGGCAAATCTCTACAAATTCAAGAAGACTGAAATCATAATAAGCATCTTCTTAAATCATAATGCCATGAAACTAGAAATCAATGACTATAAAAAAAACTCAAAAATATTCAAACACATAGAGGCTAAATAGCATGTTATAAAACAGTGAATGGGTTACCAATGAGATCAAGGAAGAAATCAAACACTTTTTGGAAAAAAACAAAAATGAACAGACCAGAACCCAATATCTATGGGACACAGCGAAAGCAGTCTTGAGACAAAACTTCATAGTATTACAGACCTATCTCAAGAAAAAGAGAAAAGCTCTAGTAAACCATCTAACACAACAACTAAAAGAATTAGAACGAGAACAGCAAGAAACACCCCAAGGAAGTAGAAGGAAGGAAATAATAAAGATCAGAGCAGAAATCAATGACATAGAGACTAAAAAAATGTACAAAAAAATCAATGAAACCAAGAGCTGGTTCTTTGAAAAGATAAATGAGGTTGATGCACCTTTAGCCAGACACTCTAAGAAACAGAAAGACAGGGCCCAAATAAGTAAAATCAGAAATGAAAGAGGTGATACAACAACTGAACCAACAGAAATACATAGGATCGTAAGAAAACATGAGCAACTATATGCCAACAAAGTGGATAACATGGGTGAAATGGACAAATTCCTAGAAGCATACAAGCTTCAAAAGCTGAATCCAGAAGAAGCAGAAAACCTGAATAGGCCCATAACAACTAATGAAATTGAAGCAGTAATCAAAAAACTCTCAGCAACAAAAATCCTGGAGCAGATGGATTTGCAGGCAAGTTTTGCCAAACATTCAAAGAAGAATTAACACCTATTCTCCTCAAATTATTCCAGATAATTCAAGAGGAAGGAAAACTCCCAAACTCTTTTTATGAAGCCAGCATCATCCTAATCCCAAAACCAGATAAAGACACTATAAAGAAAGAAAATTACATAGATGAATATGTTCATCTATGATGAACATAGATGCTAAAATCCTCAACAAAATACCAGCAAACCAGGTCCAGCAATACATTAAATAGACCATACACTACAACCAAGTTGGATTTATTCCGAGGATGCAAGGCTGGTATAACATCAGCAAATCAATAAAAGTGATACATCACATAAACAAAATGAAGGACAAAAATCACATGATCATATCAATAGATGCAGAAAAAGTATTTGACATAATCCAGCACCCAATTTCTGATAAAACTCTCAGCAAAGTGGGAATAGAAGGATCATACTTCAACATAACAAATGCTATATATGACAAACCTACAGCTAACGTCATACTCAATGGTCAAAACCTAAAACCATTTCCATTAAAAACCGGTACCAGACAAGGATGTCCATATTCACTACTCTTATTCAACATAGTACTGGAAGTCCTTGCCACAACCATCAGACAGGAAGAAAACATAAAAGGTATCCAAATAAGAAAGGAGGAAGTAAAACTGTCATTATTTGCAGATGACATGATACTGTACACAGAAAACCCTAAAACTCCATCAAAGTACTGCTAAATTTGATTAATGAATTCAGCAAGGTAGTTGGATACAAAATCAACATCTGGAAATCGGTGGCATTGTTATACACCAACAATGAACTTTCAGAAAGAAAAACTAAAAAGCAATACCATTTACCATTGCAACTAAAAAAATAAGACACCTAGGAATAAACTTAACCAAGAATGTAGAAGACCTGTACTCGGAAAACTACAGGACACTGAAAAAATAAATAGAGGAAGGTACAAACAAGTGGAAGAAAATACCATGGTCATGGATTGGAAGAATTAATATCTTTAAAATGTCCATACTGCCCAAAGCAATTTATAGATTCAATGCAATTCCTATTAAAATATTTCACAGATCTAGAACAAACATTTCGAAAATTTATATGGAACAATAAAAGACCCCGAAAAGCTGCAGCCATCTTGGGAAAGAAGAACAGAGTGGGAGGGATCACTTTACCAGCCATCAAACTGTACTACAAAGCCATTGTAATCAAAACGGCCTGGTATTGGTACGACACCAGACATATAGACCAATGGAAAAGAACAGGGACCTTCAGAAATAGACCCCAGTCATTATGGTCAGTTAATATTTGACAAAGGAGGCAAGAGCATACAATGGAGAAAAGACAGCCTCTTCAACAAACGGTGCTGGGAAAATTGGACAGCTACATGCAAAAAAATGAAACCAGACCACCAACTTTCACCACACACAAAAATAAACTGAAAATGGATAAAAGACTTAAATGTAAGTCGCAAAACTATAAAAATCCTGCAAGAAAACAGACCGTAAAGTCACAGACATTTCACATGGTCACATTTTCACTGATACATTTCCTAGGACAAGAGAAACAAAAGAAAAAATAAACATATAGGAGTAAATCAAATTTAAAAGCTTCTGCACAGCAAAAAAAAAAAAACTGCCTCAAAATACAAAGGAACCCCATGATCTGGAAAACATATTTGCCAAGGATGTATCTGATAACGGGCTAATTTCCAAAGTGTACAAAGAACTCATACTACTCAGTAAAAGGAAGAGAAACAATCCAATTAAAGATGGGCAAAAGACCTGAATAGACTCTTCTCCAAAGAGGACATACAGATAGCCAAGAGACATATGAGAAAATGCTCAAGGTCATTAATCATCAGAGAGATGCAAATGAAAACCACAATGGGGTATTAGTTCACACCTGTCAGAATGGCTACCATCAACAAATCAACAAATGACATGTGCTGGCGAGGATGTGGAGAAAAGGGAAGCCCTGGTACACTGCTGGTGGGAATGCAGACTGGTGCAGCCACTATGGAAAACAGTATGGAGGGTCCTCAAAAAATTAAAAATTAAGAATGGAGCTGCCTTTTTACCCAGTGATCCTGCTTCTAGGAATATATCCTAAGAATCCTGAAACACTAATCAGAATGCACCCTTACGTTCATAGCACCACAGTTTACAATAGCTAAGATCTTGAACGAACATTTGGAAAATTCATATGGAACAATAAAAGAGGCCGAATAACTGCAGCCATCTTGAGAAAAAAGAACAGAGTGGGAGGGATCACTTCACCAGATATCAAACTGATGAGTAGATGAGTGGATAAAAAAGCTGTGGGACATTTACACCATGAAATACTACGCAGCTGTAAAGAAGAAGGATCTCTTACCCTTTGGGACAGTATGGAAGGACCTGGAGAATATTATGCGAAGCAAAATAAACCAGGCAGAGAAAGACAAATATCACATGATCTCACTTATATGTGGAATCTAAAGAACTTAATAAACTGACGAAGAGAAATCATTCAATGACATGGAAGCATGGATCAGGCTGACGAATCTCAGAGGGATGGAAGAGGGCAGATGGGTGGAGGGGGAGAGATTAACCAAAGAATTTATATGCATATATGCACAGCCCAAGGTCATGAACAATGGTTTGGAGAGGGACTGGGGGGGGGGGATGGGTCATTGGGGAGAAAAAGGGACATCTGTAATGTTTTGAGCAAAAAGAAAAGAAAGAAGAGAAGAGAAGAGAAGAGAAGAGAAGAGAAGAGAAGAGAAGAGAAGAGAAGAGAAGAGAAGAGAAGAGAAGAGAAGAGAAGAGAAAAAGAAAAAAGAAAAGAAAAGAAAAGAAAAGAAAAGAAAAGAAAAGAAAAGAAAAGAAAAGAAAAGAAAAGAAAAGAAAAGAAAAGAAAACACAGGAGTTAAGTAGAGGTGTGTATGCTGAAAGCTATAATCCCCAGTCTTCTCTAACCCTGACCCTAAAATTCTGACAGCTTCAAGAGTCCTCTGTAGGGCATCTTTTCAACCCAAGATAAAAGTACCTAAGGAGATTAACACTGAAGTTTTCCCCAAATGTATCCAGCCAGATTACTCTACAATGAGGCTCATAGTTTGATACTGTAAAGTGGAAAAAGAGGATAAAACCCATCCAGTTGAAGATATTTATTTTTAGAAAGGGAGGGGAGCCCTGAGCATGTTTGTTACTGCAGGGAAAGGAGTCAGTCAGGGAAGAGGTAGAGACTAGAGATTCTGGAGAGAGAAGGTAGTTCATGGAGTGAGGCACCTGGGAAGGTGGTGGTATGGAATCCAGAGCATGAATGGAAGTGATATCCTGAGGCAAAATGAAAAACATTTTTAGCCCCCACTGCTATAGAATGAGAAGAAATAAGATTTGAGTGAAGACTGACTCAATTTAACCATTATTATTTAGTAACTGGTATATCCAAGGCATTCTGCTAGGTAGCATTCATTCATCCACCCATTTATTCATCCAACAATTTTTGCAGCAACTACTGTGTTCCAGGCTGTTTGAAACAAGATGAATCAGACAAGATCCCAGTTCTCTAGAAGCTTACAGTCATGGGTGAAAGCAAACCTACAACATAGGGCAATAAACACTGGGAAAACCGAGCACAGCGGGCTGTGGGAGCACAGAACAAAAGGAATTATGTGGATAAGGAATTAAATAGGCATGGAAATGCCTATAGAACAATTCATAGACTGCTTTGTGGGTACAAGGACACAGAGATCTCATCTAGCAGGGCTGATCCACGCAGGCTTTATCTTGTGGTACTGGGGATTGTGGATGTCCACCAAGAGGTAGAAACAGATGCAAAGATCCAGAAGCAGGAAATTGCAAGAGGCCATGTTGAAGGAAGAAAGAGAAAGGCCCTGGTTGAACACAGAGTATGCCAGGGGAAGTAGTGGGAGGGGCAGTTGGAAAGCAGGAATAGGATGAGATACAAAAACGTCATAGAAGCAACATCACAAAGTGCAACCGGGATGAACTAATGGATTGTGTAAAACACGTTAGACTGGGAAATGATGAACTTGGTGTAATTCTAAGCCCAGCTCTGCCACAAACTCTCTTTTGATATGGTATGCGATGCCCAATTAATGTCTCTGAACATTGGTTTCTTTCATTGTCAACTGGTAGCAACAGTAACTTCATTGCCTATCCCATGGGGTTGTTGAGAGAAGCATATGAGTCAGTGCACATGAAAACATCTTTTAACAAATCTTTAAAGTTGTGATGCACACAGGTAAAGGCTTATTATTGAGGAAACATGTGTCCCTGAATAACAAGGGGAGAAAAATTTATTGAAAGAATCTGTTATAAGAGTCTTACAAGTTTCCAAAACTAGTTCTTATGTAACATGATGAATGACTCAAAAAAGTCCTATCAACCTGGAACTTCTATACATCAAATTTATATATAATAAAAATCGATTGGTACTATCTTGGTAGCCTACCAATAATTGCAAAACAGGAATTATTCTTTTAAAAATGTAGCAGCTTAAGAAAACAGATGAAAATATTCAAGTTCCCAATGTTTTTTATTCACTGGACTACTTTGATGTACACAGTAGGGGTGAGACAACTACAATTTCTGCCCTCAAGGAGATGGCTTTCTACCATGGAAGACAGACATATCAACAGACAATTGTAATACCAGGTAATCACAAGAAGTCTGTGGGAGCTCGTATCAAGGGTACCTAAACTCGTCTTTTGCAGCAGAGGTTATATTAATATGAAGTGGTATCACTGCCCCGATTTTACAGATAAAGAAACTGAGACTTAGCAAGTGACAGAGCCAGTCCTGCAACCCAGGCCTTTTCACTCTGGGTCCAAGACTTTTTCTGCTTCAAATAGTTGCTTCTTGCCCTCTTGGCTCAGTTGCTTGGAGCATTGTTTTGTACACCAAAAAGCTGTGGGTTTGATTCCCAGTCAGGGTACATACCTAGATTTTGGGTTTGATTCTCAGTTGAAGCTTGTGCAGGAGGCAACTGATCAATGTTTCTTTCTCATATTGATTTTTTTCTGTCTGTCTGTCTCTCTCTTCTCTCTCTAAAAAAATAAAAATAAAAAAAACATATCCTCAGGTGAGGATTTTTTTAAAAAACTGCCTCTTTTATTTTGTAAATACATTGGGCCTATTCATGAAAAATGTTCTCCATCATCAAGGTCCTTTTACAGAAATTTTGTGGGAGCTTCTTAGTGCTGTGTGAGTTATAAAGGGGAAAGTAATTTCCATTTCTGAAAATAGTGCATATTAGGTACCCCAAAAGCTCCTCTGCTACCAAGTGCCTTTAATAAACATTCCTTTTGATGCATATGATTAGTTTGCCACTGAAGGTGACTGTCAGGTATCAAAACACAAAGAGGAACTTAAAGAGCAGATCAATAGGAATTTGAATTTCTGTTAGGCTTGTAGGACTTAATGACCATCAGGGAGAGGAGATAAGCCTTGGCACCTCACAAGGACTACACAGTCAATTAAAGGATAAACTAAAAAAAAAATCTGCCCATCACCATAGGGAGATCAAAAGGGAGTTTGATCTCTTCATGGATTCTGGTGGAAGAAAATATAATGCTTTCCCTAGTAATTTGTAATTCTAGGACTATTCTCATGCTGGCCTAGTGTTGGAATGAATATCTCTTGTTTATTCAAAGAAACCTCAAGAACACAAATTAATGTAAAATATATACCATCTAGAGATACCCCAAGGTCTCCTGGCAGAAGAAAACACAACTTCTCTGGAGAGACACATCGTCAATTCAGACCTCACAGAAGTCCCATGGATGAAGCTCTGCTCAAGAAATCCCTAAAATCACAGTCAAAATTATAAAACACATAAGGAAAAAAACCTTTTGTGATTGTTAGCAATGACAAGGAGGATTAGACCACCAAGAACTTCAGATAATAGAACTAACAGAGAGTATAGAAAAGTTTGTTTAAGATACTTAGAAAAAATAAGGAAAGAAGATGATTCTGTTGAAAAAAGAAGAGGCTAGTTCATAAAAGAACCAATTGGAACTTTTGGAAATGGAAAACAACATGTCCAGTAATATCAAAAGTTCAGGAGATGGGTTTAAATGCAGATTTATCTGCTTTAATGAATTGTAATATAAAGCTCAGGAAATCATTTAGAAGGCAACTAGGAGAGATAGCAAATGTATAAAAGGTTAAGAAATATGGGGGGAAATGCAAAGGTCCAAAAACAGCAAACAGGAATGACAGGACACGAGAATAAGGAGAATAGGTGTAAAGCAATATTCAAAGGGATACTGGCTGAAAACTTTCCATATTTGAAAAAAGACATATTCCTCATATTTTTAAAGCACAAGCCATACACATAAACAATAAAACCAAATCATGGGGAAACTACAGGCCAACAAAGAAAAGCGGGACGATCTTAAAAGCAAACTTGAAAGAAAAGACATTGTACTAACAAGGCCAATAGATTCCAAGATGGTGATGGACTGAGTGGAAGCTACATTGACACTCTCCCAGGACCAAACTGGAATTACAACTAAAACATAGAAAAAACGTCCTGAATAATCAACTGAAGATTAGTTGGAGAGCATCCTTATTACCAAGGACTTAAAGTGGAGACCACATAGAGACTGGTAGGAAGTGAGGAGCCACAAGAGAGATGGCCAGGCTCCCACAGGCAGCATCTGAATGTCTGGAGGGATATCTCAGCTGTGGGGGTTCCCACTGAGAACTCTGAGGTCTAAACCCCAAGCTGAGCTCCGTAGTCCAGAACATCAGAACTGAGAAAAGTGCCCACATAACATCTGGCTGTGAAAAGCTGCAGGCATTCTGTCTGCCAAGGAGAGGTGGCTTGAAATGAGGCACCCTCTTAAAGGGCCAATGCACAAAGTTTTGTGTGAAGCCACTAACCTTGGGCTCTGGTGGAGGGAGAGCAGAGTGGACCAGAGCAGTGTGAGGAGTATCTGGGAATGCTGGCAAGGGAAATATAGCTCTGAAGGCAGCCATCTGGATTCTTGTCCTGAGTTATTCCCCCATACTGCAGAGGATATATATCTCAGGCAGACATTTGCCTTCCAAACAGCTTTTGCCTGTGGAGGAAGAAATTGCCCCACCCTGTTGGAAAACCTCTTGTCCCACCCTGTGCAGTTTCTATAGCCTGAAGCTCATTAAGAGACTGATAACAATCAGCTTCCCAAACCTGTGGAGATTCTACAGCCGAGGCTCATTTAGAGACTGAGTAACAGACTCTGGATGCTTTGAGGCATTGCCTGATTTGATCTTGGATGTAGAGCTTGGAAAAGCAGACTTTGGTGCACATCTTGGTCCTGTCCAAACACACAGTCCCAACAGCATAAACCACAAGCTGTGGCATGCACAAAACTTCAAACAGGGTACTCAAGGCCAGTCACTAACAGAGTCTGACATCGGCCTGCACCAGAGACCGTCCAAAAGGCTGGGAGTCCTAGCAGATCTACCTGATACATAAAAACAAATCCAAACAGGCAGTCAAAATGAGAAGACAAAAAAGCCCCAAATGAAAGAACAAGAGAAGTCTGCAGAAGAAAAGCTAAATGAAATGGAGAGAAGCAATGTATAAGATATAGAGTTCAGAATACTGATAGTAAGGAAACTCAACCACATGAGAAAACAAATGGAAAATATGAAGGAAATTAAGAAGGACATAGTAGACATAAAATGTTGGAAGAAATAAACAGAAGATTAGGGGAAGCTGAGAACTGCATAAGTGAATTAGTAGACAGGGTAGAAAAAAATCACTCAATCAGAGAACCAAAAAGAAAAAGAAAAAAACAATTAAAAAGCAGGAGGACAGCTTAAGGGAGCTGTGGGGCAACATGAAACCTTGCAATATTTGCATCATAGGAGTAGAAGACGATGTAGAAAGTAAGCAATGATTACAGAAACACTTTGAAGAAATGATGGCAGAAAACTTCCCTAGCTGGTGAAGGAAAAAGTCACACAAGTTCAAAAGGCACAGAGAGTCCCAAGCAAGAAGACTCCAAAGAGGCCCACACCCAGGCACATCATAATTAAAATGCCAAAATTCAAGACAAAGAGGGAATCTTAAAGGCAGCAAGAGAAAAGCAAGCTGTTTCCTGCAAAGGAGCTCCCATAAGCTGTCAGCTGACTTCTCATCAGAAACTCTACAAGCCAGAGGGGAATGGCATGAAGTGTTCATGGTAATGAAAAGCAAGGATCCAAAACCAAGACTACTCTATCCAGCAAGGCTATCATTCAAAATAGATGGTGAAATAAAGAGCTTCCCAGACCAAAAAAAAAGGCTAAAGAAGTTTATTACCACAAAACCAGCATTGCAAGAAACGTTAAAGGGACTGTTGTAATAAGAAGTAGAAATGGAAAGAGAGAAACATAGACATAAAGAAATAAAATGGCAATAGATAAGTACCTATCAATAATAACCTTAAATGTAAATGGATTAAATGCCCCAATCAAAAGACATAGGGTCGCCGAATGGATAAGAAAACAAGACCCAAATACATGCTGTCTGCAAGAGTCCCACCTCAGAACAAAAGACTCACACAGGCCCAAAAAAACAAAACAAAACAAAACAAAACAAAGCAAAACAAAACAAAACTTCTGGAGGACTTTAAAGAAGAGATCGACAGCAATAGTAGGGGACTTTAACACCCCATTAACTTCACTGGATAGATCTTCCAGACAAAAAATCAACAAGGAAACAGTGACTCCTAATGACACACTAGAACAGATGGATTTAATTGACATTTAAAGAACATTTCACCCCCAAGCCGCAGAATATACATTCTGTTCAAGTCCACATGGGACATTCTCAAAGATAGAGCACATGCTAAGACACAAAACCAGCCTCTACAAGTTCAAGAAGATTGAAATCATATCAAGCATCTTCTTGGATATTTATGCCATGGAATACTATGCAGCTGTAAAAAAGAAGGATCCCTTACCCTTTAAGACAGCATGGTGGGACCTGGAGAGTATTGTGCAGTCAGAGAAAGGCAAGTATCACATGATCTTACTCATATGTAGAATCTAATGAACAAATAAACCAACGAATAAAATAGATCCAGAGATACAGAAGCATGCAACAAACTGATGAATCTCAGAGGGAAGGCAGGGGTGATGGGGTGGGTGGGGAGAGAAAATAATGGAGCAGTAGGTGAGTGGTTGGAATTTTTTTTACTCCAAGGGCCAGGTATTGTTCACTTTGGAGGCCACGTGTGGTCTTGGTCTCATATTCTTCTTTATTTTTGTTTACAACCCTTTAAAATATAGATAATTCATTCTTAGCTTGTGGGCCATATAAAAATAGGCATGGGCCATAATTCGATAGCCTCTGTATTAGACAATACCTATAGGTAGGAGTTTGGGAAACAAGGGCCTATGGAGAAAATAAATATAACCCAGGTACCAGCAGGGGTCTCTCTATGCTCTGCTCTTTGCTACCACCCATAAAATCTCAATAAATTTGACTTTAGTTCTTGATTTACTAACCTGTTATGTCAGAACCTCCCCTTAGTCATCAGCAAATTCTATTATGTCTTTAGCTATGGACTTTGGTATGTGATTGGTTTCCCCCACATCAACATGCAATTCAGTCCCCTCATCAGCTCAAACCACACACGCATGCACACATCTGCTCAAAAGAAGCAGTTTGTGGATTTAGTGACCTTAAGAGGTTACCGAGAAGGCTCACATCAAGCACCATTCAGGTTCTCCGCAGCTGCTTGCCTTTTCCTCTCTCCTCACACAAGACAAATTAATTCCTTTTAAGGTCTTATACAAATGAAGTTGTTTTTATCAATCTTTCTGAAACCATGACACTCAGGGAGTTCCCAATGCCAAGCAGGTTTATCGAGATGCTTTTACTAACAGATATAATTTATTTCTAACAATAGCCATAATAATTATGATGGTGATAATAATAGCAGCTGACATATATAGATCTTACTATGGGACAGACACAGTTCTAAGTACTTTACTCCTCATACTAAACCCATGAGATAAGTATTATTATTGTCCTCACTTTACAAAATAGGAAATGGAGTCACTGAAAGTTTTAGTAACTTGTCCACAATCACACATAATGAGTGGAAAAGAAAGTTCCAAGGAGTCAGGGAGAAGGCAATTGATACTATCACAAGTGAAGAGGCCCAGAAGGATGAAACCTGAAAACCAATGCTTATATGTGGTTAGAAGGTTAAAATTAGTGAATTTTAAAATAGAACCACCTCAGTATTTTTGTTCTGTTGTTGTTGTTGTTGTTGTTGTTGGGTGTTTCATTTGTTTGTTTGTTTGTTTGCTTCATTGACACAGACAACAAACAGTATGATGATTACCAGAAAGGAAGGGGGGTGGGGGTGGGCGGAGAGAGGTAGAGGAGGGTAAAGGGGGAATAAATGGTGATGGAAGGAGACTTGACTTTGGGTGGTGAACACAGAATACAATATACAGATGATGTTTTATTATAAAATTGTACACCTGAAATCTATATAATTTAATTAACCAATGTCACACCAATAAATTCAATAAACAGTTTTAAATAAATAAATAGAACCACCTCAGTTAGATAGTGGGGTAGAAGCAATATTGCAAGGCATAAAATCAGATTGGCTGGTGAATAAGCAGAAGTAACGGTTATAGGCTACTTTTGCTTAGCTGTTCAGAATTTCTTCTTTGTTTAATCCTGTGTAGTTGAGATAGTTAAACTGTTCTTTTCCACAGTTTTTTCTGTAGTGTATTCCATCGGCCTCATGAAAGTTGTTTTATATTGTTACTAACTCTTCTTTCTTATTGTTGAATTTTCTAGGATGTGCCACAGTTTGTCCTACATACAAAGCAGGATCCAGAACCTGCTGAAGGGAAGAGTCATACATTGGGCCCTTCAACAGCCCAACTTCAAAAGCTTATTTCCATTAACCATCCATTGACACCATACAGACTTCAAGTCTCTGAATTTTGCTTGGCAACATGAAGATCGTCTTGGTAAGATGTGTAGAGACAAATCCTTTATTTTTAATTGTAATAAAAAACAGCAGCATAAAAGTTAACATCTTAACCGTTTTTAAGTGTACAGTTCAATAGTATTAAATATAATCACATTGTTTTGCAATAATAGATACTTTTTATGTGGACTGAAAATACTTTCTGAGGACCACTAGCCATTTGTTTCCAAGGTTATCCTACGGGTTGCAAGAAAGACAAAAATAAAATGTCATCCCAGCTAGGGAAAGGGAACACTGCCTTGCTCCAGCCCCACTTTATCTCCCTGTATCATGTAAGAAAAAATAGGAAGGGAAAAAAAAGCCTCATTGTACAAGGGAGAGGGTTTCAAAGACATAGACTGGAAATGCTACAGCCAGGAAAGGTATTAGGTGGAAGAGGGGGGGAAAGCTTTATCCCAGCGTATGAGCTCTGTAACACTGCCATAACAAATTACCACAAACTAGTTGGCTTAAAACAACATACATTTATTCTCTCACAGTTCTGAAGGCTAGACATCTGAAATCAAGGCATTGGCAGGGCCATGCTCCCTCCAAAGACTCTAGGAGAGAGCCCTTCCTTGCTTCTAGATTCTGGTGGTTGTGGACAATCCTTCATGTTCCTTGGCCTGTGGAAACATCAGTGCACTCTCTGTCTCCAGCATCACATGGCCTTCTTCCCTGTGTCTCTCCTGTGTCTTCAAATCTCTCTTTCCTTATAAGGACATCAATTGTTGAGTTTAGGGCCACCCTAATCCAGTATGACCTCAACTTGTCTTGGTTACCTTCAAAGACCCTAATTCCAAATAAGGTCTTACTAACAGGCACTAGGAGTTAGGGTTTCAACACATCTTTTGGGGGCATACAGTTCAAGCCACAACACCCAATAACGGGACAAAAATAATTGTGAAGGCCACACTCCCAAGGCATAGGGCCACTGTACAGTCCAAAGACTGACACTTAATCCAAAGAATGGATTAAGAGAATGCCCTCTTTCCCCACACACTACATCCAGCTAATAAGCTTCCAGTTAAAATAAAAGTGGATTACAGCTGGGAAAGCTGCAAGAGACAGAGTGTTTCTGAGATGCAGCACAAAGGGAAGGGCCAAGACCAAGAGGGGAGAGAAAAACAAGATCACTAGAGAAATTTACTGCCTCTGTTACTCACAGAGACAAACATCAGATAGGGCCCATCTCTTGGTCAGACTGATATATTCACCCTAAGGTTCTATTTACCTCAGTATCTACTGTTCTATACAACATGCCTGGCCTCTAACAACAGCAACAAAATTAAAAAACATGCTAAAAGGCAAGAAATAACACAATTTGAAGAGGCAAAGCACCGTGAGAACTAGATTCACATATGGCACAGGTGTTGAAATTATCAGTTAGGAAACTTAAAATAACTATGATTACTATGTTAAGGACTTTCATGGAAAGGGTAGACACAATGAAAGACCAGATGGAAAAGATAAGAAAGAATCAAAAGGAAATCTGTCTTTTTCTGACCCTTCGCTCTTTTTTCTTTCTGGTTTGATTCTCTCTCAGCCCTCTCTTATTTTCTGTGTAGACACTCCTTCAGTCTCCTTCCAAGAATTTTCTTCTTTTGCCTGCCCCTTAAGAGAAGTTGTCCTTGGTCCCCTTCTATGTTCTCTCTATACACTTTCCCTGCATGATCTACTACATCCATGTCAAGAATTATCCTAATGACTCTCAAATCTATATCTCCAGCCCTGACCTCTCTCTCTCTTGAAATCCCACACCATCTATCCTTCATCGCCATCTGGATATCCCACGGGCATCTCAAATTGACATACTCAAAACTGAACTCATCTGCCCACCAAGACCTAGACCTTCTCCTTTAGCCCATATATCCAATAATGGCTCCAAAGTCTGTAGTCACCTCACCCTGCACTCGAGGAGTTATGCCAGAGCTTTCCTCCCTCTCCCCCACTAATGCCCTACTTTTTCACTTGGCTAACTTATATTTGTTCTTCAGCTTGGACACCAACTTCTCCAGGAATATGTCCCAAGCACCAAACTCCTTGTAAATTATTGTTGCTATAGCACCTTGAACTTCCCTTCTCATAGCACTTATCACAATATAGTGTTGTGTGTTTTTTAATTGTCAGGTTCCTTGTCTATATATTTTTCATCAGACTACATGCAGGAACCTGATCTATATTGCTCATTGGTATTTCCTCAATGCTTACCACAGTCCCAAACATAGAGTAGGCACTCAATAAAGATTTGTTGAAAGAATGAATAAAAAAATCAACAAGTCTCCAGCTAGGGTCAATGGTATCAGAAATATGTAGCAAGCACCTATTATGTGCCATTTTACTAACCAACTTACTATTATTTTTTATTGTTGACAGTATTACAGATTTCCCCCATTCCTTGGGCTATACATATATGCATATAATTTTGGTTAATCTCTTCCCATCCCTCCCAAAGCCCTCCCCTCTAAGATCTGTCAGCTTAGCCCTGCTGGGCGTGGCTCAGTGGTTAAACATCGACCTAGGATCCAGGAGATCAGGGTTCCATTCCCAGTCAGGGCACATGCCCGGGTTGCAGGCGTGCAGGAGGCAGATGATCAATGATGACTCTCTCATCATTGATGTTTCTACCTCTCTCTCCCTCTCCCTTCCTTTCTCTGAAATCAATAAAGATATATTTTTTTAAAAATCTGTCGGCCAAATTATTTTTTAAAACTGAATTTGTCCCGTGGAGTTATGTACCAATACCATCATCTTAATTAAAATATCTATCATTTCCCCCAGCCAGCGTGGCTCAGCGGTTGAGCATCGACCTGTGATCCAGGAGATGGAGGTTGGATTCCTGGTGGGTGCACATGCCCGGGTTGCAGGCTCGATCCCCAGTAGGGGCCGTGCGGGAGGCAGCCGATCAATGACTCTCTCATCATTGATATTTCTACCTCTCTCTCTCCCTCCCTCCTTCCCTCTGAAATCAATAAAGACATATTTTAAAATATCTATCATTTCTTGACTAAGTTACTGCAGCAGCTTTCTAACTCCCATCTCAGTTCTCTCTGTTCTATTCTTCACACAGGTGCCAGAATGATCTTTCTGGAAACAAATCAGGTCATGCCACTCTAGAACTTAATGACCACAGTGAGCTCACAATAGCCTACGGGGTATTCCAAAACCTGAGCACAGCATACCAGAACCTCTGTGTCTTGGTTCCTGCCAGACTCTTCTCCAGCCACATCAACCACCACTCTCCCATGGGCACCCTACTCTCCAGCCTTAGTAAACTAATAGCAGGTTCCCCAAAATGTCTCGGCTTCTCTTCATGCTACACATCCCTTCACACACACACACACACACACACACACACACACACACACACACACACTTGCCATCAAGCAGCTTGCCTGATCCACACCTGTGCGTTGAACAAAAGGTTTATGGGCCATTTGTTATACACTCTGACCAAGTGGCATTTATCTCATGAATGTAACATATGAAAATCAATTAATGTATTACACCATATTAACAGAATGCAGGGGGTGGGGGACCTCAAGATCATCTCATAGATGTAGGGGAAAGGGAAGCATTTGACAAATTCCAACACCCTTTCCCGAAAACAAATTCAACAAAATAGGAATAGGAGGGAACTTACTCAATGTGATTAAGAGCACCTATGAAAAACCACAGATAGCATCATTCACAATGGTGAAAGACTGGGTGCTTTCTCCCTAGCATCAGGAAGAAGACAAGAGTGTTTGGTCTTGACAATTCTATGCAACATTGTGCTCAAAGTTCTAGTCAGGCCAAGTAGGCAGGGCAAATAAATAAAAGGCATTCCGATTGGAAAGGAACAAATAAAACTGTCTCTATTCATAGATGACATGTTCATATATATATATAATCACTAAAGAATACACCAAAAACACAAGGACCTATTTGAATATACAATAAAGGAGTTCAGCGAAGTCACAGGAACCCAGGTCAATGTGCAACCACCAGTTAAATTTCTATACACTAGCAATGCACAATCCAAAAAACGAGGTTAAGGAAGGCGGGGGTGGGTGGGTGGGGAGACATTAACTGAAAAACTTATATGCATATATGCATAACCCATGGGCACAGCCAGTGGTGAGGTGAAGGCCTGGGGGAGTGCAAGTGCGGGGTGGAGGGGGTCAATGGAGAAAAAGGGGGACATCTGTAATACTTTCAGCAATAAGTTTTTTAAAAAGAAAATAATTTCTTTTACAGTATCATCCAAAAGAATAAAATACTGAGGAATGCATTTAACAAAAGACGTGTAAGACTTTTACTCTGAAAACTGCAAAACATTGCTGAAGGAAATTCCAGAGGACTGAAATAAATGGAAAGGCATCCTGTGTTAGTGGACTGAACATTTAATATTGTTAAGATGGTCACAATCCCCAAGGCAATATACAGACTCAGTGCCATGCCTGTTACAATCTAACCTGGCTTCTTTGTGAAAATTGACAAGCTGATCCTCAAATTCACATGGAAGTGCAAGGGATGCAGATAGCCAAAACAATCTCAAAAAAGAACAAAGTTGGAAGACTCTCACTTCCCAATTTCAATGCTTGCTGCAAAGCTATATCAATCCTAAAATGTGTGGCACTGGCATAATGATACACAAATTATAGGTCAATGTTTTAAAAGTTGGAACAATAAATAAACCCATATATGTATAAATAGTTGATTTTCAATAAGGGTGTCAACACCACTCAATGGAAGAATGAAAAATATCTTGAACAAAGGGTGCTGGGACAACAGGATGTCCACAGGCATAAGAATGAATATGGACCCCAATCTCACACCACGTGCAAATATTAACTCTGATGGCTCACAGACCTAAAGTTAAGGGCTGAAACTATAAAACTCTTGGAATAAAACATAGATGCAAATCTCCATGACCTTGGATTGGGCAACAGTTACAAAATATGAGAGCCAAAGCACAGCCACAAAAGGCAAAGAAAAAAAGACAAATTGTATGTCATCCAAATCAAAAACGTTTGTGCACCAAAGGACTCTATCTAGAAAGTGAAAGGACAACCTACATGATGGGAGAGACATTTGCAAATCATATGTCTGATAACGGCCTATTTTCCAGAATGCATAAAGAACTCTTACGACTCAACAACAGAAAGACAAGCAACCCAGTTTAGGAAATGGGCAAAGGATTTGAAAGTGCATCTGCTTCCTCCAAAGCAGTTGTACAAATGGCCAAGAGGCACCTGAAAAGATGCTCAACATCATTAGCCATGAGGGAAATGCAAATCAAAACCAGGAGATACCACTTCACACCCACTAGGATAGCTATTATAAGCAAAACAAAAAGGGAAATAGCAAGTTTTGGTGAGGGTATGGAGAAATTGGGACCCTCATACACTGTTGTTGGGAGTGCAAATTGGTACTGCCACTGTGGAAATCAGTTGGATGGTTCCTCAGTAAGTTAAACATAGAATTCCCATATGGCCTGGCAATTCCACCCTTAGCTGTATACTCAGAAGAACTGAAAACAGGTGTTCAAACAGAACCCTGTACAAGAATGTTCACCGCAGTGCCATTCACAACAGCTAGATAGTTGTGATGGCCGTCCAACGAGTGTACACCTGGTGCCACTGGGTCATACATGTTTGCTGTTTTTTCTGTACAAGGTTCTGGTCCAGTGGGAAGTGGGAGCTCCCTCAAAGAGAGGGTCCAGTGAGCAAAGGTGAGCAGGGTGCCACCAGCGCCCCTTCTTTGCAGGCCCAGGCCCGCCGGGGCCAATGGGAAAGCAGTGACCTCACCGAACTTGTAGGTCACAGAGCCTGTGCCTCGACCAATGAGGGGCCGGTCCGTGGTCGTTAGAACACTGAGCGGGAGCCTCTGTACTGGCTATCTTGAGCGGTTGAGACCAACTGGCGAATCGCAACTGACCGCACCTGACCGCACCTGACCGCACCTGACCGCACTGCAGAGCTAGGCCGGTTGGAGAAAGTGCACCTAACGCCCAGCATGTCTGGGCAAAGGAGCCGTGAAGGGCCCTCCGATCACCAGAGGCGGAACCACAGCCGCACAAGCAACAGCAACCGCAACCGCAACCGCAGCCGCAGCCCGTCTACCAGAGCAGACTTGTCCTTTTCTGTGAGCCACCTGGAGCGCCTCCTGCGGGAAGGCCACTATGCCCAGCGCTTCAGCTCACGCGCACCCGTGTACCTGGCGGCCATCATCGAGTACCTGACCACCACCGTCCTGGAGCTGGCGGGCAACGAGGCCCAGAAAATCGGCCGCAGGCGCATCACTCCGGAGCTCCTGGACATGGCGATCCACAACAACGCACTGCTCAGCGGCTTCTTTGGGAATACCACCATATCCCAAGTGGCCCCGGGCTGGCAGTAGCTGCCCAGCATGGCATGGGTTCCCCGGGCCTCGACCCTAGGACGCCAGGCCCCCTCACAGCCCAGGCAGCCTGAGCCTGCCTGGTGCCTTGGGCAAAGTCATTGAAAATAAAGTGTTGAAAGGAACCCATGTGCCTGCTTCAGTCACTGTGTGGGAGGTGTTTGTGGGACATAACTCGTTGGAGGGATGGGGCTGATGGTGGTGTCTTCCCGGGGGCGGGGGTTGAGTCGGAGATGGCAAGAGAGGAGCAGCCTCTCCCGGTGACAGTGCAGGGGGCGGTCCAGGATGGGACAGGCTGGCTGCGGTGGGGTTGAGGCTGGGGTATGGAAGACTCCCCCATTGCCTCTGAGCAAGTCAGAGGCCCGCAAAGTCCCCAGGAGGATGGTGTTCATTGGGGTGGAGTGCAAGGCCATGACTAAGGCATCGTGATAGGGTGACCGTGCAATGCCAACCCGGGTGCAGAATGGAGGCGTGGACAGAGCGGTTGGCATGGACTCCAAATGGGGCAGTGGGTTTGACGGGAACATTGAGGTGTGATGGGGGGTGGGACAAGCAAGAACGATGCAAAAGGGGAATGAGGGTCACGCCAGGTCACGAGTTTATTTTTGGTTCCATTCCCCGAGAGATGTTCGGAAACACTGGTAGCAAACTGGGTAAACAAGCTGTCACCTAGCAACAGAGGGTGCCTGGCCACGCCCTGCCCCCAGATCCAGGATATGTGTTTGCTCCTTGCAGAAGTCCAGGCCCCGCCCCAGCCACCCTATATTTACATATCACCAGGGCAACAACCGGGTGAAAAGTGCCGGCTCTGTAAGATGGGACGTTCCAGCGGAACGCAGGGCAAGTTGCAGTTAGCCTCCCGCACTCTCAAATTCCGCCCAGAGGAAGCACTTGGGCTGGGAAGATGGCGGCGTACGTGAGCGGCCTAGGTGGCTTTTCAGGCCTGGGATTTGATGCTGGGGACTTTCTGGCCAGGTACCGTCAGGTGTTGAACAAGCTGAAGAAGCGGTTCCTGCGGAAGCCGAACGTGGCGGAGGCCGGCGAGCAGTTCGGTCAGCTGGGCCGCGAGCTGCGCGCTCAGGAGTGCCTGCCATACGCGGCCTGGTGCCAGCTGGCGGTTGCGCGCTGCCATCAGGCGCTGTTCCACGGGCCGGGGGAAGCCCTGGCGCTCACCGAGGCCGCCCGCCTCTTCCTGCGGCAGGAGCTCGACGCGCGCCAGCGACTCGTCTGCCCCGCCGCCTACGGGGAGCCGCTGCAGGCTGCTGCCAGCGCCCTGGGTGCCGCTGTGCGCCTGCACCTTGAGTTGGGCCAGCCGGCCGCCGCCGCCGCCCTCTGCCTCGAGCTGGCCGCCGCCCTGCGCGACCTGGGTCAGCCGGCCGCCGCCGCCGGCCACTTCCAGCGCGCCGCCCAGCTGCAGCTGGCACAGCTGCCCCTGGCCGCGCTGCAGGCGCTCGGCGATGCCGCCTCCTGCCAGCTGCTGGCGCGCGACTACAATGGCGCCTTGGCGGTCTTCACGCGCATGCAGCGCCTGGCGCAGGAGCACGGCAGCCACCCGGTGCAGCCCCAGCCGCCGCCCCTCCCGCTGCAGCCACAGTCGCATCCACCGCTGCAGCCGCTGCAGCTAGGGCCCCAGCTCCGACCCGGCGGGGCCCCACCCCCGCCCCCTGCACAAAGCCCTCCGAATACAAGTTTCGCGACCGCGACCTCTGGTGCCTTGCTAGGCGCCTTCTGGGAGGTGGTGGTCCGCTGTGAGGTGTCCCGCGTGCTGCTGCTGCTGCTCCTGCAACCACCGCCCGCCAAGCTCCTCCGGGAGCAGGAACATGCTCACACTTTGGAGAAGTACTCCTGGGAGGCTTTTGACAGCCACGGGCAGGAGACCAGCGGCCAGCTTCCCGAAGAGCTCTTCCTGCTGCTCCAGTCCTTGGTCATGGCTACCCATGAAAAGGACACGGAGGCCGTCAAATCGCTGCAGGTGGAGATGTGGCCACTGCTGAGTGCTGAGCAGAACCACCTCCTTCACCTCGTTCTGCAAGAAACCATCTCCCCCTCAGGACAGGGGATCTGATTAATCCCGTTAACCAAGTGACTGCCTGTTGCCAAACCCATGCATCCACCTTTGCTTTTGAAGGGAAATAAAAAAACATTGATCCCAGTGGTTCTACCTTTGTTTAGCTTATTCCTCTTGCCACCACAGGAATTTAGTTGACTGAAAATTACCTGTATCCCAAAGACTTATTTTCATAATAATGGAAGAAAAAAATAATATGATAGAAACAGAGTAGAGAACATAGCTCTCTTCCCCAAAACTGCAACATAAAAATGAGAATCCTTTTATCCCTTTTCTCTTCCACTCAGGTCACCTCACCCCACACCCCAATCTTCATTTCATTGTCAGGATTTTGTTTTGCACTGGTGTCTAAATACTTATGCTATGTGATTTTTCTTCATTGTGACTAATTTCTTAGCGTATTTCTATATCTAACTATGTGATCACCCAATTTCTCTTGTTTTGTCTACCCAATACGTATTCATGGGAACCATTGGATTCCATACATCATTGTTGCTACAGCTCTAAATCCATGATAAAGCCATTCCACTCATCCTGACTTCTGGTTTAGATTTACTTCATCTATAAAATGGGAATAACTTATCTAGTTGTCAGGCCACAGAAAGCAGAAACAGTTCTCTTTCAGTTCCAAGATGTATTCGTTCATTTGAAATTGACAGTGTACTTAGTATGCGACTATGCATGACAATGAGTCTACAGAGATCATTTACTTAGCTGCAATGAAGATGTGTGTGAGGCGCAGTGTCAGCTGGGGGGGGGTTGGAGCAGCGTTGCACAACGCAAATGTGTCAGGCGTGCATTGGAATTCACATGTACAGTTCTATTCTGAGAGGCACCTGTAATCCACATGACCTCTTTTATTTGTAGTAGGGATCTTTCTACAACTTTTACTTGACTATGTAAAATCAGCATGGTTCTTTGGTGTTGTATGATCATGTATATGACCAAACGCATGATGGAGTTCCATTTAAAAATACTAAATTTTCAAGATTTTTTGGTTCAAATGTTACATGCAAACCATTTTATCTTTTTTTAAATTCAATTTTATTTTCTTTACAGTTTCAAGAGTAATAATAGGAACTCTTCAGAGTATAATCTCATTCTCAATCATTCAGCTTTAGGAAAATGCATCCTTTAGGCTGAAGTTGTATACTGTACTAATCTTTTGGGGTGAGATTTAAGGACACAGTTTAGGGGTAGATTTTTATTTTGAACTTTTGGGGCTATGTGGACAGTTATCACTATGAGTTTGCCTCAAAATGGGTGGGACTTTGGGGGTATTGTTTTATATTTGTATTTCAACAGTGTGGAAGCCATAGGTAAGGAATGACAGGATACACTTATTTGAGACAGATTGAGCCACTATTCCTGTGCTCACACTTGGCTGCCAGGAAGGGTCCTTTGGAGCCTGAAAAACCTAGTCCAATTTATTGAAAAATGTGGTAAGGGTGCATGCTTCTTTGTGCTTTTGCTTTTTATGGTATACTCCTCTCAACCTGGGCTGCAGGCCTGGCCAACTGCTTTACTGTCATATGACAGGAAGGCTTAGGAGTTATGTAATGTGACTGGTGATAGTATTTGGATTTGAGCTTAAGAAATATTCCCCTTATGCCTCTGGTCCAAACTCCTTGCATTGAGGAGGTGGGGGGAGGAATTACCAGAGGGCTTGGT
The DNA here is from genome assembly GCF_054644295.1 of Miniopterus natalensis. NCBI lineage: Eukaryota > Metazoa > Chordata > Mammalia > Chiroptera > Miniopteridae > Miniopterus > Miniopterus natalensis. The sequence goes on from NC_142103.1 coordinate 69,555,144, forward strand.
ATTGGGTATGTAAGCAGTGTTGATCGAAGTTCTCCAGAGAAACAAAACAAACGGAATCTCTCTCTCTCTCTCTCATATTTCTATCTCTATCTCCACATATATACACATATACACTATATATGTGTATGTATATGTGTATATATATGTGTATGTGTGTGTGCATACATATATATATGTATATATATACATATACATACACACACACACACACACACACACATATATATATAATCTATCTATCTTTCCAAGCTCATGTGATTGGAAGCTTGGAAAGTCCAAAATCTGCAGGGTAGGCCAGCAAGCTAGAGACCCAGAAAAGAGTTGCAGTTGGAGTGCAGAGGTACTTGCAGGCCAAATTTCCAATCCTTTCAAGGAGGTAATTTTCTATTAAGGCTTTTAATTGATTTGATGAGACCCACAGACATTTGGAGGGTAATCTGCTTTACTCAAAGTCCACTGATTTAAATCTTGATCTCAACTAAAAAATACCCTCACTGAAATGTCTAGAATAATATTAAACCAAATATCTGGGACTGTGGCCTAGCCAAGTTGACACATAAAAGTAATCATCACAAGTACACCCCTTATCAACTTGAGACCCAGACACATCTCCTTAAAACATACTTAAACTCCTAAAAAGGAATATAATGAGGTCCTACTTTCACCTAACATGATACAACTAGCCTGTGGACAATTGAAAATGCAATAACCCTTTCTCCAGTGCAAGATTTAAAGTCCTTAGGTAATGCTTACTCTTCTCAATATCCAGAAACTTGGCAAATACTATGATGTAAAGTAAACAATACTGAAATACTATGATATAAAATCAATACTCCTTATGTGACAGGAGGATAAGAGAAGGAAAAAAACATTTTATACAAACAAACACATTCACAAATACTGATAACAAAAAAAAGAAGAAATACTGGTAATAATTACATTCCTTATTTCTGTAATTGGTGACATAGTCATAGCTGATATTCATAATTACCTTCTTTCACTATCTGTTCTGTATTCCATTTCATCTCAGCAAGCACCTCAGCTGGTTGTGGTTTTTTAGCTCGTGGGGTGACCCAAACTGCATTCTTCAAGGGTATGGGACATTACTATAATAGTCCTGCCTGCTCACCCAATAGAATTTTCACTGATACATCTCCAGGGCGAAAGAAAAAAAAGAAAAAATAAACAAATGGGATTACATCAAACTAAAAAGCTTCTGCACAGCAAAAGAAAACAGCCTCAAAATACAAAGGAACCCCACAGTATGGGAGAACATATTTGCCAAGGATGCATCTGATAAGGGGCTAATTTTCAAAGTTTACAAAAGACTCATACAATGCAACAAGAGGAAGACAAACAATCCAATTAAAAATTGGACAAAGGACCTGAATAGACACTTTTCCAAAGAGGACATACAGATAGCCAAGAGACATATGAAAAAATGCTCAGAGAGATGCAATTTAAAACCACAATGAGGTATCACTTCACACCTGTCAGAATGGCTGCCATCAACAAATCAACAAATGACATGAGCTGGCGAGGGTGTGGAGAAAGGGGACCCTAGTACACTGCTGGTGGGCATGCAAACTGGTGCAGCCACTATGGAAAACAGTATGGAGTTTCCTCAAAAAATTAAAAGTGGAACTGCCTTTTTACCCAGTGATCCCACTTCTAGGAATATATCCTAAGAATCCTGAAACACTAATCAAAAAGAATATACATACCCCTATGTTGATAGCACAACTTACAATAGCTAAGATCTGGAAACAGCCCAAGTGCCCATCAGTAGATGAGTGGATAAAAAAGCTGTGGTATATTTACACCATGGAATATTATGCAGCTGTAAAGAAGAACGATCTCGTACCCTTTGTGACAGTGTGTATGGACCTTGAGAATATTATGCTAAGCAAAATAAGCCAGGCAGAGAAAGACAAACATCACATGATCTCACTTAATGTGCAATATAAAGAACAATAAACTGATGAACAAAATAGATTCAGCGACATGGAAGCATGGATCAGACTAACGAATCTCACAGAGAAGGTGGGGATGGGTGAGTGGGTGGATGGGGAGAGATTAACCAAAGAATTTATATGCATATGTTCATAACCCATGGACACAGACAATAGTATGGTAAAGGCCTGGGGATGGGAGTGGGTGCAGGGTAGAAGGGGTGAATGGGGAAGAAAGGGGACATCTGTAATATTTTGAACAATAAAAAAAAGGGAAAAAATTAGTCCTGCCTGAATTTGATTATTGTACTTTTCCCTCTGCTTTAACCACAGGGCATGATAAGTAACACTAAGAGGTATGCTACAGGATCTTATATACTCCAGACATTGTAGCCCTAACCTCCATTACCTACTATGGAGTAGCTGTCCAACTTTCCCTTGGTAGTCAGGATTAGTCACCCCAGCCAGCACTGGAACTTCCTTGTTTGCCTGTTGATTCACAGGCACAAGAAGCCCAAAGTGCCAAGTGGCAGTCTTTTGTTCTTTTTCTTGTTGTTCAAAATATTACAGATGTCTCCTTTTTTCCCCATTGACTCCTTTCACCCCAAACCCCCTCCCTGCCCCAGGCCTTCACTACACTGTTGTCTGTGTCCATGGGTTATGCATAGATGCATGTGATTCTTTGGTAATCTCTCCCCACTCATCCCCACCTTCCCTTTGAGATTCCACAGTCTGTTCCATGCTTCTATGTCATTGAATCTACTTTGTTCATCAGATTATTGTCTTTAGATTCCACGTATAAGTGAGATCATGTAATATTTGTCTTTCTCTGCCTGGTTTCTTTTGCTTAGCATAATTTTCTCCTGGTCCATCCATACTGCCCAAAGGGTACAAGATCCTTCTTCTTTACAGCTGCATTGTATTCCATGGTGTAAATATCTCACAGATTTTTATCCACTCATCAAATGACAGGCACTTGGGCTGTTCTCAGATCTTAGCTATTGTAAACTGTGCTGCTATGAACACAGGGGTACATATATACTTTTTGATTAGTGTTTCAGGATTCTTAGGATATATTCCTAGAAGTGGAATCACTGGGTAAAAAGGCAGTTCCATTTTTAATTTTTTGAGGAACCTCCATACTGTTTTCCATAGTGGCTGCACCAGTTTGCATGCCCACCAGCAGTGTACCAGGGTTCCCCTTTCTCCACACCCTCGCCAGCTCATGTCATTTGTTGATTTGTTGATGGCAGCCATTCTGACAGGTGTGAAGTGATACCTCATTGTGGTTTTAATTTGCACCTCTTTGATGATTAGAGATGTTGAGTATTTTTTCATACGTCTCTTGGCTATCTGTATGTCCTCTTTGGAGAAGTGGCTATTCAGGTCCTTTGCCCATTTTTTAATTGGATTGTTTGTCTTCCTCTTATTAAGTTGCATGAGTACTTTGTAAACTTTGAAAATTAGCCCCTTATCAGATGCATCCTTGGCAAATATGTTCTCCCATACTGTGGGGTTCCTTTGTATTTTGAGGCTGTTTTCTTTTGCTGTGCAGAAGCTTTTTAGTTTGATGTAATCCCATTTGTTTATTTTTTCTTTTGTTTCTCTTGCCCTAGGAGATGTATCATTGAAAATTCCACTACTTGAGATGTCTATGTTGTTATTGCCTATGTTTTCTTCCAGGATTTTTATGCTATCGTGACTTATATTGAAGTCTTTTATCCATTTTGAATTTATTCTTGTGTATGGAATAAGTTGGTGATCTAGTTTCTTTTCTTTTTTTTTTGCATTTACCTGTCCAATTTTCCCAGCACCATTTATTGAAGAGACTGTCTTTATTTCATTGGACACTCTTGCCTCCTTTGTCAAATATTAACTAACCATAATGGCTGGGGTCTATTTTGGGGGTCTCTGTTTTATTCCATTGATCTATATGTCTGTTGTTGTACCAATACCAGGCTGTTTTGATTACAATGGCTTTGTAGTATAGTTGGATATCTGAGAATGTGATTCCTCCCACTCTGCTCTGCTTTCTCAAGATTGCTGCAGCTATTTGGGGTATTTTATGGTTTCAAATAAATTTTTGGAGTATTTGTTCTAGATCTGTGAAATATGCTATTGGTATTTTAATAAGAATTGCATTGAATCTATAAATTGTTTTGGGTGGTATGGACATTTTAATGATATTAATTCTTCCAATCCATGACCATGGTATAGTCTTCCATGTGTTTAAATATTCCTCTGTTTCTTTTTTCAGTGTCTTGTAGTTTTCTGAGTACAGGTGTTTTACATCCTTGGTTAAGTTTATTCCTAGGTATCTTATTTTTTTAGTTGCAATGGTAAATGATATTGGTTTTTTAGTTTCTCTTTCTGATGGTTCATTGTTGGTGTATAAAAGTGCCATCAGTTTCTGGATGTTAATTTTGTATCCAGCTACCTTGCCAAACTCATTTATCAAATCTAGTAGTACTTTGGGGGAGTCTTTAGTGTTTTCTATGTACAATATCATGTCATCTGCAAATGATGATAGTTTTACTTCCTCCTTTCCAATTTGGATACCTTTTATGTTTTCTTCCTATCTGATGGTTGTGGCAAGGACTTCCAGTACTATGTTGAATAAGAGTGCTGAAAGCAGACAACCTTGTCTTCTTCTTGTTTTTAAGGGAAATGGTTTTAGTTTTTGACCATTGAGTATGATGTTGGCTGTAGGTTTGTCATATATGGCCTTTATTATGTTGAAGTATGTTCCCTCTATTCCTACTTTGCTGAGAGTCTTTATAAAAAATGGGTTCTAGATTTTGTTGAATGCTTTTCCTGCATCTGTTGATATGATCATATGAGTTTTGTCCTTCATTTTGTTTATGTGATGTATCACATTTATTGACTTGCGAATATTATGCCAGACTTGCATCTCCAGAATAAATCCCACTTGGTCGTGGTGTATGATGTTTTAAAGGTATTGTTGGATCTGGTTTGCTAGTATTCTATAGAGGATTTTAGCATCTATGTTCAATGGGCTGTAATTTTTTTTCTTTGTAGTGTCTTTACCTGATTTTGGGACTGGGATGATGCTGGCCTCATAAAAAGTGTTTGGGAGTTTTCCCTCCTCTTGAATTTTCTGGAATAGTTTGAGGAGAATAGGTGTTAATTCTTCTTTGAATGTTTGGTAAAACTTGCCTGTAAATCCATCTGGTCCAGGACTTTTGTTTGCTGGGAGTTTTTTGATTACTGCTTCAATTTCATTAGTTATTGGCCCATTCAGGTTTTCTGTATCTTCCTGATTCAGCTTTAGAAGATTAGATGTTTCCAGAAATTTGTCCATTTCATCCAGGTTGTCCAGTTGTGGGTAATTAGTTGCTAATAGTATTGTTTTACAATCCCTTGCATTTCTGTTGGATCAGTTGTTTTATCACCTGTTTCATTTCTGATTTTATTTGGCTCCTCTCTCTTTGTTTCTTGGTGAGTCTGGCTAAAGGTGCATCAATCTTATTTATCTTTTCAAAGAACCAACGCTTGGTTTCATTGATTTTTTGCATTGTTTTCTTAGTCTCTATGTCATTAATTTCTGCTCTGATCTTTATTATTTCCTTCCTTCTGCTTCCTCGGGGCTTTTCTTGCTGTTCTCTTTCTAATACTTTTAGTTATTGTGTTAGATGTTTTATTAGACCTTTTTCTTGTTTCTTGAGTTATGCCTGTACTGCTATGAACTTTCCTCTCAGGACTGCTTTTGCTGTGTCCCATAGATTTTGGGCTCTTTGTTCATTTTTTTTTCCCCAGGAAGTTTTGATTTCTTCCTTGATCTCATTGGCAACCCATTCATTGTTTAATAACATGCGATTTAGTCTCTGTATGTTTGAATATTTTTGATTTTTTTTATAGTGTTGATTTCTAGTTTTATACCACTGTGATCTGAGAAGATGTTTGCTATGATTTCAATCTTGAACTTCTAGAGACTTGTTTTTTGCCCTAACATCTGGTCTATCTTTGAAGATGTTCCATATGCACTTGAGAAGACTGTGTATTCTTCTGCTTTGTGATGAAATGTTCTATAAATGTCAATTAAATCCATTAGAACTAGTGTTTCATTTAAGGTCTGTGTTTCCCTGTTGATTTTTTGTCTTGATGATCTGTCCAATGATGACAGGAGTGTTTTAAAGTCCCCTGCTCTGATTGTGTTGCTGTCCATCTGTCCCCTGAAGTCCTCCAATAATTTTTTATATAATTAGGTGCTTCTATATTGGGTGCATATATATTTATAAGGATTATTTCCTCCTGTTGGATTGATCCCTTTAATATTATGTAATGACCATTTTTGTCTCTTGTTATGGTCTTTATTTTGAAGTCTATTTTGTCAGAAATAAGTGTTGTTTGTTATTCCAGCTTTTTTGTTGTTGTTGTTTCCATTTACATGGAATATTTTTTTCCATCCCTTCACTTTTAGACTGTGTGAATCTTTTGCTCTCAGGTTGTTCTCTTGTGGACAGCATACCCTATGTCTTTTGATTGGAGCAGTTAATCATTTAACTGCTTACATTTAAGGTTTACATTTAAGGTAATTATTGATATATACTTATTTAATGCCATTTTTCCCTTTTTGCTTATGTACCTTTCTCCCAATATTCCTTCTTCTTGAAGCAGTTCTTTTAGCTTTTCTTGCAATGCTGGTTCAGTGGTACTGAGCTCCTTTAGCATTCTTTTGTCTTGGAAACTTTTTTTTCTATTCTTTTCTTTTTTTAATTGTTATTATTGTTTAAAATTTACAGATGTCCCTTTTTCTCCCCAATGACCCATTCCACGCCGATCCTTCCCCCTCCCCAGTCCCTCTCCCCACCATTGTCCATGTCCTTGGGTTGTACATATATGCACATAAATTCTTTGGTTACTCTCTCCCCCTCCACCCACCCTCCCTCCTCCATCCCTCTGACATTCATCAGTTTCATCCATGCTTCCATGTCATTGAATCTATTCTGTTCATCAGTTTATTAAGTGCTTTAGATTCCACATATAAACGAGATCATGTGATGTTTTTCTTTCTCTGCCTGGCTTATTTCACTTAGCATAATATTCTCAAGGACCATCCATACTGTCCCAAAGGGTATGAGATTCTTCTTCTTCACAGCTGCATAGTATTCCATGGTGTAAATGTCCCACAGCTTTTTTATCCACTCATCCACTGATGGGCACTTGGGCTGTTTCCAGATCTTAGCTATTGTAAACTGTGCTGCTATGAACATACGGGTAGATATATTCTTTTTGATGAATGTTTCAGGATTCTTAGGATACACTCCTAGGAGTGGAATCACTGGGTCAAACGGCAGCTTCATTTTTAATGTTTTGAGGAACTTCCATACTGTTTTCCATAGGGTTGCACCAGTTTGCATTCCCACCAACAGTGTACTAGGGTTCCCCTTTCTCCACACCCTCCTCAGCACATGTCGTTTGTTGATTTGTTGATGGCTGCCACTCTGACAGGTGTGAAGTGAACCTCACTGTGCTTTTAATTTGCATCTCTTTGATGATTAGCGACGTCGAGCATTTTCTCATGTGTCTCTTGGCCATCTGGATGTCCTCTTTGGAGAAGTGTCTATTCAAGTACTTTGCCCATTTCTTAATTGGGTTGTTTGTCTTCCTCTTGCTGAGTGCTATGAGTTCTTTGTACACTTTGGAAATTAGTCCCTTATCAGATTCATCCTTGGCAAATATGTTTTCCCAGACCGTGGGGCTCCTTTGTATTTTGAGGCTGTTTTCTTTTGCTGTGCAGAAGCTTTTTAGTTTGATGTAGTCCCATATGTTTATTTTTCCCTTTGTTTCTCTTGCCCTAGGAGATGTATCAGTGAAAAGTCCACTGCGTGGGATGTCTGTGACTTTACTGCCTATGTTTTCTTCCAGGATTTTTATGGTTTCGTGACTTACATTTAATTCTTTTATCCATTTTGAGTTTATTTTTGTGTATGGTGAAAGTTGGTGGTCTAGTTTCATTCTTTTGCATGTATCTGTCCAATTTTTCCCAGCACCACTTATTGAAGAGACTGTCTTTACTCCATTGGATACTCTTGCCTCCTTTGTCAAATATTAACTGACCATAATGGCCTGGGTCTATTTCCGGGGTCTCTGTTCTGTTCCATTGATCTATATGCCTGTTGTTGTACCAATACCAGGCCATTTTGATTATAGTGGCTCTGTAATATAGTTTGAAGTCTGATAATGTGATCCTTCCCACTCTGTTCTTTTTTCTCAAGATGGCTGCAGCTATTCGGGGTCTTTTTTGGTTCCATATAAATTTTCAAAATGTTTGTTCTAGGTCTGTGAAATATGCTGTTGGTATTTTCATAGGAATTGCATTAAATTTATAAATTGCTTTGGGTGGTATGGTCATTTAAATGATATTAATTCTTCCAGTCCATGAGCATGGTATCTTCTTCCACTTGTTTAAATCTTCCTCTATTTCTTTCTTCAGTGTCACGTAGTTTTCTGAGTACAGGTCTTTTACATCCTTGGTTAAGTTTATTCCTAGGTATCTCATTTTTTTAGTTGCAATGGTAAATGGTACTGTTTTTTTAGTTTCTCCCTCTGAAAGTTCATTGTTGGTGTACAAGAATGCCACTGATTTCCAAATGTTGATTTTGTATCCAGCTACCTTGCCAAATTCGTTTATCAAATCTAGTAGGACTTTGATGGAGTCTCTAGGGTTTTCTATGTACAATTTCATGTCATCTGCAAATAATGACAGTTTTACTTCCTCCTTTCCAATTAGGATACCTTTTATGTTTTCCTCCTGTCTGATGGCTGTGGCAAGGACTTCCAGTACTATGTTGAATAAGAGTGGTGAAAGTGGACAGCCTTGTCTTGTTCCGGTTTTTAATGGAAATGGTTTTAGTTTTTACCCATTGAGTATGATGTAGGTCTGTCATATATGGCCTTTATTATGTTGAGGTATGATCCTTCTATTCCCACTTTGCTGAGAGTTTTTATCAGAAATGGGGGCTGGGTTTTGTCAAATGCTTTTTCTGCATCTATTGATATGATCATATGATTTTTGTCCTTCATTTTGTTTATCTGATGTATCACAATTATTGATTTGTGGATGTTGTACCAGCCTTGTCTCCCCAGAATAAATCCCACTTGGTCATGATGTATGATCTTTTTAATATTTTGCTGGATCTGGTTACCTAGTATCTTAGTGAGAATTTTAGCATCTATGTTCATCAGGGATATTGGCCTATAATTTTCTTTCTTTGTAGTATCGTTATCTGGTTTTATGGTTAGGATGATGCTGGCCTCATAAAAAGAGTTTGGGAGTTTTCCCACCTCTTGAATTTTCTGGAATAGTTTGAATAGAATAAGTGTTAATTCTTCTTTGAATGTTTGGTAAAACTCGCCTGTAAATCCATCTGGTCCAGGATGTTTTTTCGCTGGGAGTTTTTTGATTACTGCTTCAATTTCATTAGTTGTTATTGGCCTATTCAGGTTTTCTGCCTCTTCTTGATTCAGCTTTGGAAGGTTGTATGCTTCTAGGAATTTGTCCATTTCCCCCATGTTGTCCAATTTGTTGGCATATAGTTGCTCATAATGTTTTCTTACAATCCTTTGTATTTCTGTTAAATCAGTTGTTATAATGCCTCTTTCATTTCTGATTTTATTTATTGGGTCTTCTCTCCTTGTTTCTTAGTGAGTCTAGCTTAAGGTGCATCAATCTCATTTATCCTTTCAAAGAACCAGATCTTGGTTTCATTGATTTTTTGTATTTTTTTTTTAGTCTCTATGTCATTAATCTCTGCTCTGATTTTTATTATTTCCTTCCTTCTACTTCCTTGGGGCTTTTCTTGCTGTTCTCGTTCTAGTTCTTTTAGTTGTTGTGTTAGATGGTTCATTAGATCTTTTTCTTGTTTCTTGAGATAGGCCTGTAATGCTATGAATTTTCCTCTCAGGACTGCTTTCTCTGTGTCCCATAGGTTTTGGGTTGTTGTCTGTTCATTTTCGTTGCTTTCCATGAAGTGTTTGATTTCTTCCTTGATCTCCTTGGTAACCCATTCATTGTTTAATAACATGCTATTTAGCCTCTATGTGCTTGAATATTTTTTGAGTTTTTTTATAGTGGTTGATTTCTAGCTTCATGGCATTGTGATCAGAGAAGATGCTTGATATGATTTCAATCTTCTTATATTTGTAGAGACTTGCCTTGTGCCCTAACATGTGGTCTATTTTTGAGAATGTTCCATGTGCACTTGAGAAGAATGTGTATTCTGTTGCTTTGGGGTGAAATGTTCTGTAAATGTCAATTAAATCCATTAGGTCTAGTGATTCATTTAAGGTCTGCGTTTCCCTGTTGACTTTTTGTCTTCATGATCTGTCCAATGCTGACAATGGGGTGTTAAAGTCTCCCACTATGATTGTGTTGCTGTCAATCTCCTCTTTGAAGTCCCCCAAGAAATTTTTTATATACTTAGGTGCTCCTGTATTGGGTGCATAAATGTTCATAAGGGTTATTTCCTCCTGTTGGATTGATCCCTTTAGTAATATGTAGTGACCATCTTTGTCTCTCATTATGCTCTTTATTTTGAAGTGTTTTGTCAGAAATAAGAATTGCTACTCCAGCTTTCTTTTCCTTTCCATTTGCATGGAATATCTTACTCCATCCCTTCACTTTTAGCCTGTGTGAGTCTTTTGCTCTCAGGTGCATCTCTTGTAGATAGCATATATTTCGGTCCTACTTCCTTATCCATTCAGCTACCCTTTGTCTTTGATTGGCCCATTTATTCCACTTACATTTAACGTTACTATTGATATCAACTTATTTAATGCCATTTTTCCTCTTTATGCTGATGTACCTTTCTCTCACTATTCCTTCTTTTTCTTAAAGCAGTCCTTTTAGCATTTCTTGCAATGCTGGTTTGGTGGTACTGAACTCCTTTAGCCTTTTTTTGTCTGGGAAGCTTTTTATTTCACCTTCAAATTTAAATGATAGCCTTGCTGGGTAAAGCAATCTTGGTTGCATGTTCTTGCTTTTCATTACTTTGAGAACTTCATGCCACTCCCTTCTGGCCTGAAGAGTCTCTGTTGAGAAATCAGCTGTCAGCCTTATGGGGGTTCCCTTGTAGGTCACTGCTTGTCTCTCTCTTGCAGCCCTTAATATTTTCTCTTTGTCCTTGACATTTGCCATTTTAATTATGATGTCTCTTGGAGTGAGTCTCTTTGGGTCCCTCTTGTTTGGAACGCTCTGTGCTTCCTGAACTTGTGTGGCTTCTCCTTTGCCAGCCTAGAGAAGTTTTCTATAATTATTTCTTCCACCAAGTTCTCTATCCCTTGCTCTCTTTCCTTCCCCTCTGGCATTCCTATAATGCGAATGTTGTTTCGCTTCATGTTGTCCCAAAGTTCCCTTAGACTGTCTTCATGCTTTTTAAGTGATTTTTCGTTTTCGTGCTCTGATTTTGTGATTTTCTCTACTTTGTCTTCTAAGTCACTTATTCTATCCTCTGCTTCATTAAGCCTGCTTTTAATTCCTTCCAGTGCATTCCTGATATCAGATACAGCATTCTTTATCTTTGTCTGAGTTTTATTTATGGTATGTATCTCTTTTTTCATGTTTTCACTAAGGTTCTCGATCTTATCATCTAGAGTCTTCTTAAGTTCCTTGAACATCTTCATCATCCATACTCCAAACTCCATTTCTGATAACTTGCTTAACTCCATCTCATCAATGTCTTTTTCTGGCGATGTTTCCTTTTCTTCAATTTGGGGGTTGTTTCTTTGTTTCCCCATTTTGGTAGGTCTTAGTGCTTGTATCTATATATTAGATATATTTGCTGTCTCCCAGTCTTGTGGGATGGGATTTTGTTTTGTGGGTCCAGTGGAGCCCAGAGGTGTATATTGTTGTTAATACTGGTGAAAGTTTAGAAAATAATAATAAACTGAAATGTAAAAAATAAAGAAGCTACTGGGAGATAACAGAAGCAGAGAAAAGATTCTGAAAGAATGGCCAGCAAAAATTTAAGGGAGAGAATAGGAATAGGGTAATAGTTGAAAATGAGAAAACAAAAATACAATAAAGCGAATAAGAGAAACTAACATTCAGACAGGAAGACAGAAGGGAGCCTAATGAAAGAATAAAAGAAAAGTAGAAAAAGAAAGAAGAAAAAGAAGAAAAAAGTTATGCCAGTGGATTCAGAGGAGAGGGAGATATATAGCCTAGGCAGGGAGGGAGTCCAGTAAGAGATTTGTTGGAAACTATAGAGGAAAGCAATAAACTTGGTTATAATGATAAAGTCCCAGTCATTAAGCAGGGATATCAAGGAAGTCTTGATATTAGAAGCAAGGATAAAACAAAAGAAAGCAAATAACCAAAACAAAACCAAAAACAAGCTAAGCAAGACAAAATTCTTTTTTAAAAAAGAGAAAAAAAAATTTAGTTAAAAAAATGCTTTAAAAAAAGAATTAAAAAAGAAGAAAAAAAATTATTATAAAATTTAAAAAAGAAGAAAAAACAAATTTCCTCCGCTTTCACTTCTTCCTAAGGAAAAAAGAGAAAAAATAAACAAACCCACAAACAAAAAACAAAGAAAAAAAGAACCCCAAAACCAAAAATACCAAAACCAAACCAAACAAAACAACAGCAGAAAAAAAGGTAGTCAATCAGGTGAGTTTCTTCTGGGCAACTTATGTTGTCAGAGGGTCACTGTTTTTTGTGATTTCAGTTCTCCTGGGAGGTACTTGTGTATCCCCCAATATGAGGAGCCATCTAGGTTTGGCTCTGGTGTCCTTAGCTAGATGGTTGATCTGAGGCTCTCCGTGGACCACCTCCTCTTGTCAACTATTTTGCAACCTTGTAGTTGCCTGGTCTTACTCCAGAGTTTTCTGTAGAGTCCTTAGGGTGCAGGGTGGCTAGTGTAGCCCAGGGTATCACTCCCCTTAGAGGTGTCACTGTCAGGCGCTCACTCTGCGGGAGTTAGTCTCTGCTCCACCGCCAGCTCCTCAGTCCCTACCCTGTCCTCTGATTCTAGTTCCCCAGGCTCTGGCCTGCTGCAGCTTCAGATTGATTTCAGCCTGTTGCCTTTTCTCTTTGGGCCCGTTTCAGCAGCCTGGGCTTAGTGGGTTAGATTAAGAACACATTCTGGTGGGCCCTTTGCCTGCCCAGCCCCCAGCAGGGGTTTTCATTGTTTCCTCCAGCTCCCAAACAACAGTCCCTGAGAGTCTTATTCTTGCAAAGTCCTCCTGTGAGCTGCTCTCCCTCCCCCCTCAGGACTGTGCCCTTCGGTGTGTCTGGGACTTCAGTGAGCAGGACCCGCCCTTTTCCCGTTGGGGGTGGTGCTCCCGGCTGCAGGAGAGGTGTGCGGGCTCCGCCCCTCCCTGCTCAGCTCTGGTTGGCTGGTTGTACCAGGCCCACTCCTCAGACCGTCTACTGTGCAGCCCCCAATGGCAGCCTCTGCTGGTCTGTCCACGCAGTGCACTCCGGGAAGTTGGGAACCAGTTCTGCAATCAAACTGGCAAACGCACAAAGCAACACTTGGGCAGAGAGCCTGCCCTGCAAGGTTCCGCAGCCCTTGCTACAAGGCACCCAGCGGGGGTGTCGGGGGGGACCCAAAGTCAGCTCCATGCAGCTCTCCACACCGCTGGTCTCAACATAGCTGGAGTGGCTTCACATGCCACCACGGGGCCCCTCAGGGCCTGTCACGGATCCCAGCCTTTCGGCACTGGGAGCTCAGAGCGGGAGGACACCCTCAGGGCTGGTTGCAGAACCCAGCCTCTTGGCACTGGGAGCTTAGGGCAGGAGGGCTCCTCCCCTCCCCCGCGCCACGCAGATTCAGTGCTTTCCGGGGCTTAACACAATGCCCCACAGGGAGGCCTAGGGTCCCCTTGTGCGGGTGCTCAGGGCAGTCCTCTGGTCCCTCACCACTTGGGTGCCACAGCTCTTGGGACAGCTTTCCCTATGGTTGGCACCCCGAGCACCAGACACTGGTGGCAGCCGCCCCTAGAGGCTTTGTTTCCTAGGAAGGCGCTGTACCCTCTGGGACTCACCGCTCCCCTGGGTCCCTCTGCCCTGTGCGCGGGGTGCTCCTTCCCCTCTCTGCTCCGGGTATGGGATCCCCACTTTTGGATGCCATCCGCACTTCCAATGGGCAGACGCTTTGCAGCCTCCAAGCCTCCAGGCTCAGAGCCCAGCACAGGCTTCAGGGGGACTCCCCCTTCCTACGGCCCCCTCTCTTACCGGACTCTGTGATGTTTCTTCAGTGCTCCCCACTCACACTTTGTCCGCTCAGGTATGTTTCTCTGTTTTTTTCAAGCTGGTTACGTAGGATTTTAGGAGGAAATCAAGTCCATGGCTGGAGCGGGGGCACTGCTGCTTCTCACAGGGCCGCCATCTTCCCTCTCCTCTCCTTTCTTGGAAACTCTTTATTTCACCTTCAATTTTAAATGACAACCTTGCTGGATAAAGCAGTCGTAGTTGCAGGTTCTTGCTTTTCATTATTTTAAGAACTTTATGCCAATTCCTTCTGGCCTAAAGTGTTTCTGTTGAGAAATCTGTTGTTGTCAGCCTTATGGGGGTTCCCTTGTAGGTCACTGCTTGTCTCTATCTTGCAGCCCTTAATATTCTCTCCTTGTCCTTAACATTTGCCATTTTAATTGTGATGTGTCTTGGAGTGTGTCTCTTTGAGCTCCTCTTGTTTGGAATCCTCTGTGCTTCCTGAACTTGTGTGGTTTTCTCCTTCACCAATTTAAGAAAGTTTTTTGTCATTATTTATTCCACCAGGTTCTCTATCCCTTGCTGACTTTCCTCCCCCTCTGCAGCCTTATGATATAAATGTTGTTTTGCTTCATGTTGTCCCAAAGTTCCTTTAAATTATACTGATGCTTTTTAAGTGTTTTTTTTTTTTCTTTTTGCTGCTCGGATTGAGTGGTTTTTTTCTACTTTATCTTCTAAGTCAGTTATTCTATCCTCTGCTTAATTGAGCCTGCTTTTAATTCTTTCCAGAGTATTTCTGATATTAGATAGTATTCTTCATTTCTGCCCAGTTCTTATTTATCATATCTATATCTTTTTTCAGCTGATGAAGCTTTCACTAATTTCCTGGACTTTTCAACGAGTGTCTTGTGGTTCTCATTAATTTCCTTGATCATCTTTATAACCATTACTCTGAACTTTATTTCTGAAAACTTGCTTAACTCCATCTCATCAAGGTCTTTTTCTGGCAATTTTCCCTTTTCTTTAGTTTGGGTTTGTTTCTTTGTCTCCTCATTTTAGAGACTTTTAGTGTTTGTACTTGTATATTAGATATATTTGCTGTCTCCCAGTCTTGTGGGGTGGGATTTTGTAGTGTATGGCCAGTGGGACCCAGAGGTGTGTTTTCCTTATACTTCTGAGCTATATTCTCTAAGCATGTCCTTTTGTGGGCTCTTTGGGCTCCTCTGTTGTGACTGGGTCTAGATTGTTGTTGACCCATTCATGGGAGGACTCTCCTCTCAGTTTGGCTAACTGTGAGGCTCAGCCATAACCATGTCATGTGAGCTGTTGTACAGGTGCTGACAGATCAAAACAAAACATAACCAAACTGCCAGGAAACAAACAGGAGCTTATAAAATATCCTGACAATCACCACAATGGAAACCACCCAAAAGAAAGTAGAACTGGGAATGTGAAGTGAGAACACAAATGCTAAAGCAAAAAAGAAAGAGAGAAAAGGATATTATTATTCCTAGTAATAAATAAAATAAAAAATTTAGAAATAGAGAAACTACTGGGAGATAAAAGGGGCAGATAAAAGATCCTGAAAGAAAAGAAAAGTGAGCAAAAAAATAAGTGTAGAGAGTAGAAATAGGAAAATGGTTGAAAAAGAAAAAAAAGGACAAACACAAACAAAAGACAGGAAGACAGAGACTAAAAGGGGGAGAAAAAGAAAAATAGAAAAGTTATGCCAATGGAACAAGAAGAGAGAGAAAGGTAAAGCAAGTGCAGAGAATGAGGCCAATAAGAGATATGGAGGAATAATAGAGAAAAGCAATAAACTTATTGATTACTATGATAATATCCCAGTAATAAAGCAGACGATATCAATTAAATCTTGATAATAGAACAAAAAACAAAACAAAAGAAACAAGCAAAGCAAGACAAAACAAATCTTTTTAAAAATTAGTTTAAAAATCAAAATCAGGGACACCTGAAGATGGCGGAACTGTGAGAAGCAGCAGAGTGGCCCCGCTCCTAGCCACGGACTCAATTTACTCCTAAAACCCTACACAACCAGCTTGAAAAAAACAGAGAAACACACCTGAGTGGACGGAGAGCAAGTGGGGAGCACTAAAGACACATCACGGAGTCCGGTAAGAGAGGGGGGCATAGGAAGGGGGAGACCCCCTGAAGCCTGTGCTGGGCTCTGAGCCCAGAGGCTTGGAGGCTGCAAAGCTCCCTCCCCTCGGGAGTGTGGAGGGCATCCAAAAGCGGGGACCGACACCTGGAGCGAAAAGGGGAAGGAGCGCCCCGCGCACAGGGCAGGGGATCCCTGGGGAGCGTGGAGTCTGGGAGGGGACAACACCTTCCTAGGAAACAAAGCCTCTAGGGGCGGCTGCAACCATCGTCTGGCACTTGGGGTGCCGACCATAGGGAAAGCTGTCCCAAGGGCTGTGGCACTCAAGTGGTAAAGGTCCAGAGGACTGCACTGAGCAGCCGCACACAGGGACCCTCTGCCTCCCTGAGGGGCATTGTGTTGAGCCCCAAAAGCACAGCGGAATCTGCGAGGTGCGGGGGGAGGGGAGGAGCCCTCCCCGCCCAGAGCTCCAGGTGCCAGGAGGCTGGGACCTTCGACCAGCCCTGAGGGGTGCCATGGTGGCCCCTGAAGCCGCTCCAGTTTTGCTGAGACCAGCAGCGCAGGGAGCTTCGTGGAGCTGACTTTGGGGCCCCTCCCGCTGGGTGCCTTGGAGCGAGGGTGGAGGGACGCTGCAGAGCAGACTCTCTGCCTGTGTGTTGCTTTGTGCGTTTGCAACTTTGATCTTTGCAAGTTTGATTGCCGAACCCGTTCCCACCTTCCCGGCTGGCCCAGCACGGACAGACCAGCATAGGCTGGGGTCGGGGTCTGCACTGGAGACGGTCTGAGGGGCGGGCCTGGTGCAACCAGCCAACCAGAGCTGAGCAAGGAGGGGCCGAGCCCACCGACCTCTCCAGCAGTCAGGAGCACCCTCTCCCAACAGGAAAGGGGTGGGTCCCACTCTCTGAGCCCCAGACATCCCCCAGGGCACAGTCCTGAGGGGGAAGGGAGAGCAGCTCACAGGAGGAATTTATAAGAATAAGACTCTCAGGGATTGTTGTTTGGGAGCTGGAGGAAATGCTGAAAACCCCTGCAGGGGGCTGGGCAGGCAAAGGGCCCACCAGAAGGTATTTTTAATCAGACCCACTGAGCCCAGGCTGCTGAAACGGCCCATACAGAAAAGGCAACAGGCTGAAATCAATCTGAAACTGCAGCAGGCCAGAGCCTGGGGAACTAGAATTAGAGGACAGGGTGGAGACTGAGGAGCTGGCTGTGGAGCAGAGACTAACTCCCTCACAGTGAGTGCCTGACAGCAAAACCTCTAAGTAAGGGGAGCAATATCCTGAGCTACACTAGTCATCCTGCACCCTAAAGACTCTTCAGAAGACTCTGGAGTAAAACCAGGCAACTACAAGGGGGAAGCAAAATAGCTGACAAGTGGAGGTGGTCGACAGAGAGCCTCAGACCAGCCAACTACCTAAGGACACCAGAGCCAAACCTAGACAGCTCCTGACATTGGCTGACACAAGTACCTCCCAGGAGAACCGAAATCAACATACAAAACAGTGAGCCTCAGATAATATAAGCAGCCCAGATGAAACTCACCTGACTGATTTCTTTTTTTTTTTTTAAAGAGAGAAAAGAAAAAATTTTCTTTTTAAATTTTTAAATTTTTAAATTTTTAAATTAAATTTTTAAAATTTGTTTTGCTTTGCTTTTTTAATTTGCTTTGTTTTGCTTTGTTGTTGGTTTTTTTGTCCTATTATCAAGATTTTCTTGATATTCTCTGCTTAATTGCTGGGATATTATCATTATAACAAAAAGTTATTGCTTTTCTCTATTGTTTCCCCCATATCTCTTATTGGACTCCATCCCTACCCTTGCTTTATCTCTCTCTCTCTTCTTGTTCCATTGGCATAACCTATTTTTTCTCTTTCTTTTTTTCCCTCTCCTTTTATTCTGTCTTCCTGTCTTTTTGTTTGCTTCTTTGTTTCTGTTTGTCTCTTTATTTTATTTTTTTAATTTTTCAACTATTTTCCTATTCCTACAATTTACCCTTAATTTTTTGCTCACACTTTTTTCCAAATCTTTTCTCTGCCCCTTTTGTCTCCCAGTAGCTTCTCTATTTTTTACTTTATTTTATTATTTTTTTAAAATTTTTCTTTACTATTAGCAATAATATCCTTTTCCCTCTTTCCTCTACTTTTTTTTTTTTTTAGAGGGTTTTTTGTTTGTTTTGCTTTAGTATTTGTGTTATCACTTCACTCTCCCAATTCTACTTTCTCTTGGGATGTTTTCATGGTGATTGTCAGGATATTTTATAAGATACTGCTTGTTTCCTGGCAGTTTGGTTGTGTTTTGATTTGTCTTGCCAGCATGTGTACAACAGTTCACATGACGTGGTTGGGGCTGAGCCACACAGCTAGCCAACCTGAGAGAAGAGTCCTCCAAAGAACAGGTCAACAACAATCTAGACTCAGTCACAACAGGAGAGCCCAAAGAACAGACAAAAGGGACACCCACAAAAGGGACATGCCTAGAGCAAATAGCTCAGAAGTATAAGGAAAACACACCTGTGGGATCCACTGTATATACACTACAAAATCTCCCCCCACAAGACTGGGAAACAGCAAATATATCTAATATACAGATACAAACACTAAGAGCCACTAAAATGGGGAGACAAACAAACAACCCCCAAACTAAAAAAGGAAAACTCTCCAGAAAAAGACTTTGATGAGATGGCGTTAAGCAAGTTATCAGAAAAAGAGTTCAGGGTAATGGTTTTAAAGATGCTCAAGGAAATTAAGAAGAACAACAATACAGTTAATGGAAAGGTTCAGGAACTTAGTGAAAACATGATAAAAGAGCTAGATATCATAGATAAGAACCTGGCAGAAATGAAGAATACTATATCTGATATCAAGAATATTCTGGAAGGAATTGGAAGCAGGCTCAATGAATCAGAGGATAGAATAAGTGACTTAGAAGATAAGGTAGAAAAAAACAGACAACAATGTGGTGAGAGCCAGAGGGAGCGTGTGTGTTGTGTTCTCCCTTCACTCTCCCAGTTCGATTTTCACGTGAGTTATTTTCATTGTTACTGTCAAGATATTTTGTAAAATACCTCTTGTTTCCTGGAATTTTAGTTGTGCATTGGCCTGCCTTGCCAGCACCTGTACCACAGCTTCCACATCGGGGTTGGGGCTATGACACAGTTAGCCAGCCTGAGAGAAGAGTCCTCCCAAGGACTGATCAACAACAATCTAGACCCAACCACAACAAGAGAACATAAAGAAACCACAAAAGGGGCACCCACAAGAGGGTCACGACTAGAGCAAAGAGTTCAGAGGTATAAGGGAAACACACCTCTGGGCTCCACTGGACCCACAAGACAAAATCCCACCCCACGAGAATGGGGGTCAGCAAATATATCTAATATATAGTTACAAACACTAAGACCTACCAAAATGGGGAGACAAAGAAACAATCCCCAAATTAAAGCCAAAGAAACATCGCCAGAAAAAGGCTTTGATGAGATGGAGTTTAGCAAGCTATCAGAAACGGAGTTCAGAGTATGGATGATGAAGATGTTCAAGGAACTTAAGAAGACTCTAGATGATAAGATCAAGGACCTTAGTGAAAATATGAAAAAGGAGATACATACCATAAATAAAACTCAGACAGAGATAAAGAATGCTGTATCTGATATCAAGAATGCACTGGAAGGAATTAAAGCAGGCTCAATGAACCAGAAGATAGAATAAGTGACTTAGAAGACAAGGTAGAACAAATCACACAATCAGAACAGCAAAAAGCAAAAGCACTTAAAAAACATGAGAACAGTCTTAGGGAACTTTGGGATAACATTAAACGAAATAACATTCGCATTATAGGAGTGCCAGAGGGGGAGGAAAAAGAACAAGGGATAGAGAACTTGGTGGAGGAAATAATTATAGAAAACTTCCCTAAGCTGGCAAAGCAGAAAGCCACACCAATTCAGGAAGCACAGAGGGTTCCAAAAAAGAGGGATCCAAAGAGACCCACTCCAAGACACATCATAATTAAAATGGCAAATGGCAAGGACAAAGAGAAAATATTAAGGGCTGCAAGAGAGAGACAAGCAGTGACCTACAAGGGAACCCCCATAAGGCTGACAGCTGATTTCTCAACAGAGACTCTTCAGGCCAGAAGGGAGTGGCATGAAGTTCTGCAAGTAATGAAAAGCAAGAACATGCAACCAAGATTGCTTTATCCAGCAAGGCTATCATTTAAATTTGAAGGTGAAATAAAAAGCTTCCCAGACAAAAAAAGGCTAAAGGAGTTCAGTACCACCAAACCAGCATTGCAAGAAATGCTAAAAGGACTGCTTTAAGAAAAAGAAGGAATAGTGAGAGAAAGGTACATCAGCATAAAGAGGAAAAATGGCATTAAATAAGTTGATATCAATAGTAACGTTAAATGTAAGTGGAATAAATGGGCCAATCAAAGACAAAGGGTAGCTGAATGGATAAGGAAGTAGGACCGAAATATATGCTATCTACAAGAGATGCACCTGAGAGCAAAAGACTCACACAGGCTAAAAGTGAAGGGATGGAGTAAGATATTCCAT
This sequence comes from Miniopterus natalensis, assembly GCF_054644295.1. NCBI lineage: Eukaryota > Metazoa > Chordata > Mammalia > Chiroptera > Miniopteridae > Miniopterus > Miniopterus natalensis. The sequence goes on from NC_142103.1 coordinate 69,575,942, forward strand.
GCAAATGGAAAGGAAAAGAAAGCTGGAGTAGCAATTCTTATTTCTGACAAAACACTTCAAAATAAAGAGCATAATGAGAGACAAAGATGGTCACTACATATTACTAAAGGGATCAGTCCAACAGGAGGAAATAACCCTTATGAACATTTATGCACCCAATACAGGAGCACCTAAGTATATAAAAAATTTCTTGGGGGACTTCAAAGAGGAGATTGACAGCAACACAATCATAGTGGGAGACTTTAACACCCCATTGTCAGCATTGGACAGATCATGAAGACAAAAAGTCAACAGGGAAACGCAGACCTTAAATGAATCACTAGACCTAATGGATTTAATTGACATTTACAGAACATTTCACCCCAAAGCAACAGAATACACATTCTTCTCAAGTGCACATGGAACATTCTCAAAAATAGACCACATGTTAGGGCACAAGGCAAGTCTCTACAAATATAAGAAGATTGAAATCATATCAAGCATCTTCTCTGATCACAATGCCATGAAGCTAGAAATCAACCACTATAAAAAAACTCAAAAAATATTCAAGCACATGGAGGCTAAATAGCATGTTATTAAACAATGAATGGGTTACCAAGGAGATCAAGGAAGAAATCAAACACTTCATGGAAAGCAATGAAAATGAACAGACAACAACCCAAAACCTATGGGACACAGAGAAAGCAGTCCTGAGAGGAAAATTCATAGCATTACAGGCCTATCTCAAGAAACAAGAAAAAGATCTAATGAACCATCTAACACAACAACTAAAAGAACTAGAACGAGAACAGCAAGAAAAGCCCCAAGGAAGCAGAAGAAAGGAAATAATAAAAATCAGAGCAGAAATTAATGACATAGAGACTAAAGAAACAATACAAAAAAATCAATGAAACCAAGATCTGGTTCTTTGAAAAGGTAAATGAGATTGATGCACCTTTAACCAGACTCAGTAAGAAACAAAAAGAGAAGACCCAAATAAATAAAATCAGAAATGAAAGAGGCGATATAACAACTGACCCAACAGAAATACAAAGCATTGTAAGAAAATATTATGAGCAACTATATGCCAATAAATTGGACAACATGGGGGAAATGGACAAATTCCTAGAAGCATACAACCTTCCAAAGCTGAATCAAGAAGAGGCAGAAAACCTGAATAGGCCAATAACAACTAATGAAATTGAAGCAGTAATCAAAAAACTCCCAGCAAACAAAAGTCCTGGACCAGATGGATTTACAGGCGAGTTTTACCAAACATTCAAAGAAGAATTAACACCTACTCTATTCAAATTATTCCAGAAAATTCAAGAGGTGGGAAAACTCCCAAACTCTTTTTATGAGGCCAGCATCATCCTAATCCCAAAACAGATAAAGATACTACAAACAAAGAAAATTATAGGCCAATATCCCTGATGAACATAGATGCTAAAATTCTCACTAAGATACTAGCAAACCAGATCCAGCAATACATTAAAAAGATTATACATCATGACCAAGTGGGATTTATTCCAGGGATGCAAGACTGGTACAACATCCGCAAATCAGTAAATGTGATACATCACATAAACAAAATGAAGGACAAAAATCATATGAACATATCAATAGATGCAGAAAAAGCATTTGACAAAATCCAGCCCCCATTTCTGATAAAAGCTCTCAGCAAAGTGGGAATAGAGGGATCATGCCTCAACATAATAAAGGCCATATAAGACAGACCTATAGCCAACATCATACTCAATGGGTAAAAACTAAAACCATTTCCATTAAAAACCGGAACAAGACAAGGCTGTCCACTTTCACCACTCTTATTCAACATAGTACTGGAAGTCCTTGACAGAGCCATCAGACAGGAAGAAAACATAAAAGGCATCCTAATTGGAAAGGAGGAAGTAAAACTGTCATTATTTGCAGATGACATGATACTGTACATAGAAAACCCTAGAGACTCCATCAAAGTACTACTAGATTTGATAAACGAATTTGGCAAGGTAGCTGGATACAAAATCAACATTTGGAAATCAGTGGCATTCTTATACACCAACAATGAACTTTCAGAGAGAGAAACTAAAAAAGCAGTACCATTTACCATTGCAACTAAAAAAATAAGATACCTAGGAATAAACTTAACCAAGGATGTAAAAGACCTGTACTCAGAAAACTACGTGACACTGAAGAAAGAAATAGAGGAAGACTTAAACAAGTGGAAGAAGATACCATACTCATGGATTGGAAGAATTAATATCATTTAAATGACCATACCACCCAAAGCAATTTATAAATTTAATGCAATTCCTATGAAAATACCAACAGCATATTTCACAGACCTAG